>NC_053028.1:636079572-636176982 GCF_003073215.2 Triticum urartu | reverse complement strand
TATCAAGGCATTGGAAGGACTCGTGGACTTCGGATTTAGTTAGGAGATCATCAGTTAGAGCTAGTACAATCAATTACAAATTTCTGGATTTAGTCAGGGCATATTTACTTACAGCTTTTGAAGGACTGAGTTAGGTACATGAATCCGATATGAAAAATTAAATCAATTATTTAAGCAGAGTAGTGCATAATTTCGGTAACGTATGCTATCCATCCGTAACATTGACTATCTGTTTCCGCTGGCAGCATAACGACATGGATGATAAAGGCAACGATGGCAAAAACTTGGGTGATACATGCAAGGACGACAAGGACATGGGTCATAGAGGCAACAAAGGCAAAGGCATGGACCCCAAAGGAATGGATGGTATGTGCATGGACGATAAGGATAATGAGGATGCAGGCAAGGATGGCATAGACATTGATGATGTACACATACAAGGTAAAGGAATTGATAATAAAGGCATGGCTGGTTCAGACCTGAATGAGTGTATGGAATACTTAGAGATTGTGAAGAAGACGTTCAGGACTGAGGAAGAAGCCTACATGTTCTACGTAGGCTATGCGAGAAAAAGGATTTGGTGTTAGAAAGGATGATCTGAAGTACAGGGGTCCGGGTCCGAAACAAAATGCATACAGAAGGACATACAAGTGCTGCAAACAAGGATGGCGGGCCCTTAAGCACTTTAACAGAACTGAAAGAAAAAGAACACCGAGGGTTCTTTCTCGGTGTGGGTGTCCCGCTATTTTTCAGGTTGAGCTACAAGATAGCAGTGGCCTCTGGTTCGTCAAGAATTTTGTGGACAAGCATAATCATCTGTTTGTCCATGCTGACCTGACTCCGTACTTGTCGGCTCATCGTAGAATGACTGACGCACAAAAGGCCGATGTCATCGAGTATGTTGTCGGTGGACTTAGAACACATCAGATTATAAATGTAATGGAGAAGAATGCCGGAGGTCCCGACAAGCTTGGATTTATAGATCGAGATCTATACAACCATGTTTCAGTCCAGAAGAAGCGCAAGATAGAAGGCAGTGACGCTAGATATTTGCTCACCTATATGATTGCACAGAAAAAAGCAGACCTGGAATTCTTTTTCAAATACACAAAAGATAGCGAAGGCCATTTGAGGAACATATTCTGGGCTGACTCACAATCCCGCATCGACTATGTTGCCTTTGGTGGTGTCGTGGTGTTCGACAGTACATATCGGTCTAACAAGTACAGGCTTCCGTTTGTTCCATTTGTTGGTCTGAACCATCACCGCAGCACAGTTTTGTTTGGGGTCGGTCTAGTGTTAGACAAGACAGTTGCATCACACCAGTGGCTTCTTCATGTATTTTTGGAGGCAATGTCCCAGACGGCACCAATTTCAGCAATCACCGATGGGGACGGTGCAATGGCTAAAGCAATAGCTACTGTCTGGACCGGAACAGATCATCGTTTGTGCACGTGGCATATCAAGGAGAATATGGTGATGCACCTCCGCAAGGAAAAGCTGGAGCAATTTAGGGAATTCATTTACCGGCGTTGGGATGTTGATGAGTTTGAGAAAAGATGGGAGGCTTATAAGTTTCGGTTCAAAATAAAACCAACGGGCAAGAGGTCGTCCTGGGTTAACAGGATGTACGAGCTGCGACACAAATGGGCTGCTGCGTACACAAAGGGTAGATATTTCCTAGAAATGATGAGTAATCAAAGGAGTGAGTCTCTCAACGCAAGGCTTCATGTGCACCTGAACAGGAAGATGCAGCTTGTTGATTTGTTGCAGTATGTTGAGCACTGTGTATCCATAATGCGTAAGACTGAAGCAGCATTAGACGCAGTAGCAACACATACGATACCCTTCACTAAGCTGAATGCACACCCTATGGAGATTGCTGCCTCTTATATTTATACAACTATGATGTTTCCAAAGGTAAAGCATCAGATTGTCGAAGGGACAAATTGGCAGGTCACGGAGCGGGTAGCATGTGATGGTTTGGTCGTGTTTGGAGTTTTACGCAAAGCCCCATATGATAAAGTCCCATATGGCAGGGATGCTAGAGAATTGCAAGGTAAGGAAGGTAAGTATGCTGAGGACTTGCATGCAAAAAAATTGGATGCTAAGGATCCCAATGACTTGGAAGGTAAGGATGCTGAGGACTTGCATGCAAAAAAATTGGATGCTGAGGATCCCAATGACTTGGAAGGTAAGGATGCTGAGGACTTGCATGCAAAAAACATGGATGCTGAGGATCCCAATGACTTGGAAGGTAAGGATGCTAATGACTTGCATGCAAAAAACTTGGATGCTGAGGATCCCAATGACTTGGAAGGCAAGGATGGTGTGGAATTGCATGCCAAAAACCTGGATGCTTAGGATCCCAATCACTTGGAAGGTACGGACAGTAAGGAGTTGAAGGCAAAAAAGTTGGATGCACAAGGCGTGGATGCTAAGCCTGTGGATTTTATATATCACGTGACTTTTCTGTTTACAGGAGCAAGATTGGATGATGCAGGTTGTAAATGTAAAAAGTTGGAAAGTCAGGATTACCCATGCACACATATATTCTGCGTTCTGGATCATCTTGGTGTACGCACATTTCCAAAAAAAAATTGTCAAGAAAAGATGGACAATGCAGGCCAAGCCAGCGTTCCCTTCTTCAAGGACTGCGAATACTCATGTATGGTCTGATCACATGAATAAGTATCATCAACTACGCAACATGGCTAGTGACGCTTTATTCACAGCCGCAACTAGCGATTCACAGTCAGAACAGGTGATGGAGTTCCTCCGGAGTATATTGGTTGATGGAGAAAAAACTGATTTGGATGAAGGCCATAAATCGTTTATTCCTTTGCCGGCATACTTCTCTGCTGCTTGCGAATGCTGCACTGATGACGTGGAAAATCCAATCAAAATAGTTCCAAAAGGGAGACAAACTACCGAAGAATCGAACAAGAGGATTAAATCCAGGCGTGAGCGGATGAGAGGGAAAAAAAAGCAACAAAGTTAGTGCACATGTTTATCTCATTGTTCATTTCCATACATGCTTACAATGTTAATATGTTCTCTCTTTTTCTTCAATTTATTCAGGAACAAATCGGGGAAATCAAAGGTCACAAGGAGGAAGAAGCGAAAAGACAAAGACTCAGAGATAGAAGAAGACACAGATTCAGATATAGAAGAAGAGGAAGATTAAAAAAAAGCAACAAAGTTAGTGCACATGTTTATCTCATTGTTCATTTCCATACATGCTTACAGTGTTAATATGTTCTCCCGGAGAGTGTTCACATGTTTTTCTTCAATTTACGCAGGAAAAAATCGGGGAAATCAAATAGCTCAAGGAGGAAGAAGCAAAAAGAAGAGACAGAGTCAGATACAGAAGAAGAGATAGAGGCAGATACATAAGAAGAGACAGAGGCAGATAAAGAAGAAGAGGAAGATTCAGGTACAGAAGAAGAGGAAGATTCAGGTACAGAAGAAGAGGAAGATTCAGATGCAGAATAAGAGAGAGATTCAGATGAGGAAGAAGAGGAAGATTCAGATGCAGAAGATGGTGGGCCGAGGAGGGCTAGAAAGAGACCATTGGAGGTTGCAGAAGAGGATTACGCAAAACCAAACAAGTGGGCATTAGCACAATTGTGCGTACTTAAACATGTTTTCGAATGCTGGCTGCAGATTCATCTATTTCATTTTTTGCAGGAAACGCAAGGGCGCTCCAAATGTCAATGCTGGGAGGACGAAAAAAATGATGACAAGGGTGCGCGAGGAAAACCAGTGAAGTTAGTGTCTGTACTTACATGTCCGCTCTAGAAGTCGGGTATTTGCTAGTACTGTGTTGACGTTTCTTAACTTTCTCAGGAAAGACTCTAGTAAGGGCGGTAAAGAACAGGCCAAAGGGGTGATGAAGACAAAAAGTCCTGATAGGAATGTACCACGAGCTGAGCGGATAAGAGCTGTCATGTTAGCTTCTGTAGCTATGAAGAGAAAATCAGTGAAGTTAGTGTTTTTTCTGTTATAGTGTACTGTACATGCTCAAATCTTCGTTTCTATCCTATTAACAAATGTTGTTTCATGCAGGAAAGCTAAAGTGAAGTTGAGACAGGATGTTTAGATGCACAGGGTCAAGCAGAGAAAACAAAAGGATTTCAGGGGTCGAAAAATTGAGAACAAACTAAAGTAGACAGTTTTCCATGCCGTGATCCACCTTGTTTCTCATGTATTAGACTTATTTGATGGACTGCCACTATTTTTCTGAATTCCTCTTTTGATTGGTACACCGTCATTTTATTATGGACGGGTCGACATGGTAGGCTAGTTATGATTTATCAACATCGATGAAACAATGCATTTTTAGTGCAGTTGGGTTTCTATATTTTTTTCATTTTTTACATAATATATTGCTTAAATTTGTTCAAAGTGTTGTCAAATTTCATACTTGAAATATAAAATAGAAACAGAAAATTGATATATATATATATATATATATAAGAAAATAGAACGTTAATAGAAACCTCGTTTTCAAATAACATTGAAAATCGTTTATTTTCAAATAGAAAATAAGCACACTGATATTTTAAAAATAGCATGCTCATTTGAAAAAACATGTTCAGTTGAAAATAAAATATAATGAATATGCTGATTTAAAAATATCATGCTGATTTTAAAAATAGCATGCTGATTTTAAAATTATGCAACTTTTAAAATAACATGCTAATTTCAAAAATAGCATGGTACTTTTAAAAATATAATGCTCTTTTCAATATGCTACTTTTAAAATAGCATGCTGTTTTTGAAATCAGCATGATATTTTTAAAAAATAGCATGCTTATTTTAAAAATATAATGCTTTCAATATGCTACTTTTAAAATAGCATGCTGATTTCAAAAATAGCATGCTGATTTAAAAAAATAGCATGCTAATTTCAAAAATAGCATGCTGATTTAAAAAAAATCATGTTCTTTTGAATATGTTGTTTTTAAAAATAGCATGCTGATTTCAAAATAACATCCTCATTCTAAAAATACAACGCTGTTTTTAAACTGATTTCAAAAAATACATGCTTTTTAAAATATGCTGTTTTGAAAGCTGTGTGCTGATTTTGAAATTAGTGTGCTGATTTTGAAATCAGCATGCTATTTTTAAAGACAACATATTCAAAAGAACTCGTACTAGCCAACACACAAACCTCGTTCACAAATGAAAGTAGTGTGTAGTGCATTTGAAACCCGGTTAGATTTGATTCTAAAAATACTAGCATCATTGTGGCAAAAAAAAAGGAAATATAATTGCAGTCCATAAAGGTAATTATATCAAGGAGGGTACCAGGGTGCGTTATATGTATAGACTTGCATAGCAAGTACATTACGCCACATAGGGTTCATACTACCACCAAGTTACTGCCAAGTTCCACTTACTGGACGATCTTCATATCCAGTCGGACCCAAAAGTTATACCACCAAAGTACCAGTTACTACCAAGTACCAATTACTACTAAGTTGCACTTACTGGACCCTAAAGCTGATACTACCAACTTGTAGTTACTGGCTAGTACATACAGATTATAAAACTAGCGCCAAACTACTGCGGCGGGTCAGCGAATCCTCATGCCACTAACCATGTTCACCCTAAGCCCACCTCCACTCCTTTCCATGAACCTGAAGATAGCCATTTGACCTTCTTTCATTCTTGCGCCCTCAACGACTTCTCTCCAGTTCTTCGTCATGATCGCTCGCCCATCCTTCTTGCCCATCTTGAACAAGACCTTTTTATTACCTTCAAAATGTTCGCTGGTGACACGCACAACCATGGGCTTTGGCAGATAATCTTTGAGGTAGGCCTGACTGTACTCCTTTGAGAAGCACTGATTGCACAGGGAAATAAATAATGTTACATAAAAATGAAGTATAATTTGCACAAAAAAAGTAAGAATGATTTGCACAACCACGCCCGTCCTCCTCTTTGTCTCTACATGATGGCATTTTCACTAGTGAAGTATGATTTGCAAAAAGAAAAGTCCAAGTGTTTACCATCTTGCTCTTCCCTCTGATGACTGCCGAGCGAGTGATGGTGCTGACATAGTATGGTATGAGAGGTTGGCACTGCTTTACTATGGATTGAGATAGTCCCACCGATCCTCGTTTAGCAATACATGGTTGCCGTAGAAGATGCGATCTTCGAAAGTTCCTTTTTCTCACATGGTATCCCGGACCTGTATCAAAAAAATTAAGATGACAGAGTAGTAAATAATTTCATATGTAAGATCTAGAACATCAGCACTGGGTTAATGATCAATGCCTACTCCAATGATCAAGAAATGAAGGACATAGATAACCCAATCACATCCACCCAGCAATATCTCGTAGAAATATGGGAACATTGAATATTTGATTTATTTAAACTAACAACTAAACACTGCTCTATGTAAGCTCAAGTTCAGTCAATGTTGATTTGGAAGGTCATTTAGAACCCAAACAGAGTAATGTGTGGTAATCAAGTGTCACTCAAACATCAACTTTCGATATTTCACGGTTCATTTAATATAACTTTACCCCGTAGTGCCAAGATAGGATCGTGGTCCACATCTCCATCTCCATCAGAACTATCATCAGTGTCATAGTCGCTAGATGTGTCGCCATCGCCGCTATAGCCGTTACTCCCATGTGAAGTGCCATCTGAAGCATCATCTGAGGTGGTCCGGTGATCACTCTCTTCACTGCTGATGAGGATGGTTTCCCTTGCCATTCAAACCTGTTGCATGCATTGCACTGAACAAATGTTAGTTATTGATATATGAAATCAGTCTTCCATTATGACTTGTTAGCACCATATACAATGTGAATAATCTTTTCGCATACTTCTTGCTAAGTACGGAGTTCATGTATAAACATCTACATGAAAAAGCTAGTCGACAACTATTCGCACGACTAGTCAAGACTAGTGGTTAGACTCATAATCATTGGGCAGACATAACCAATTATGATATTTCAAGGTTACAATTTTGTGAGCTGGACAAGAAAACTTGGTAACCAACCAATTAGTAGCCATGTAAAAATGAACCATGATTGACTGCTCTCATCGAGCAATACGTGAAACTATAACTGATCTGCCTTTGATCACTTCAAATTTCCTGATGGGCTGTTGTGTGGTACCATCAGGTAATAAATATAAAGTCTTTAAATTGTCCCAACAAAACAAATAATGCATTTGCTACTGTACATAATATTTTTAGAGGTAGCTGTGGAGGTTAATTTTCCAATTTCCAGTGAGAATAAGGACATGATAGAATCCCTCAAGCAAGATGACAGCATAGTGAAGGCTATGAGAACGAGCAAGGTATGCTGACCAATTGTCACCCTTTTGTACACTTGCTATTTATTTACTCATTACTACCCATACCAACAAGTAAAATCATGATTATGAAGTATAATGTCAGAAAATCCAACATTGAGGAATTTGTTGCAATGTGTACTACTAGCTCACAGGAAATTTTCATTGACCCCAACAAGCCCATACCATATCTTGGAGATAGGCTGACATAATTCAAGTAAGCAGTAACAACAATCAGCAAAAATATGCACCAACCAAAAATATTACATGTGTGCACATATCATCAAAAACATGCACCAATAAGAGCAGTCTATACTTGACAAATCCTTCAAAATATGCACTAATCATCATACTACCATCGAGTAATACATGAAACTACAACTGATCCTCATTCCGTCATTACAAATTTCCTCATGGACTGCTTCTGTGCTCGCCTTTTTAGTTTTTAATAACTAAGCATCAGCAAATACATATACATAGTCTTCAAACTATCCCAACAAACCAAAACATGTGTATGCTCCTGTGAATATACTTTTTCTGTATCTAGAAGTGGGGGCCATTTTCCAGGGGAAAAAGTACTTGATAGCATCTGTCAAGCAAGATGATAGCATAGTGAACGCTATGTCGACGAGCAAGGTATGCTGGCCAACACCCACCTTTTTCTCTTACTTGCATGAAAGTGTTTACCCATTACTACCCATACGAACAAGTAAAACCATGATTACGCAGTACATTGTCAGATTATCTTGCTATAAAATTAATTGTTGCAATATGACCTACTAGTTGACAGTAAATCTCCGAATACCCGAAACATGCACACAAGCAAGTGTCAGATTTTAACTTGGGCGGTGCTGCTAGATCGCAAAATTAAGGTCAGATCGACATTAGAAGGGCAGGGAAGATCAATCTTACCTGCGAAGTGGTACCAGATGGGGCTGGAGTAGACTTGTTCGAAGTTGGCACCACCGGAGCTTCGGGCGGCGTGACAAGGATTGGGGAGAAGAGGTGTCGTTGTCGGACCTTGCTGTCGATGAAGCAGTGGAGAATCGTGGTTGGAGCAGGGGGGAGTGGGTGGCCTTGCGGATCCGGCCGATTTGACGACGACGGGGGCGGCCAAGGTGACGGCTTGGCAAACCCTAGCCGTCGCCCTCCGCGTCGCCTCTCTGTCTCTGCAAGGAAGGAGGGGTGGGGGGTTGGGAAGGGGGGGGGGGGTGGGGGTGGGGGTTGGGGCCATCGCTCGCTTTTCTCTCTGCCTCCCACTTGTGTAGGCCCACAAAAGGAACAAAGTGTTGGGCCGGATCAATGCAGATTTGGCAACTTTACCAATTCTGGCCAAACACAAAAGATCAGCATGACTACAGGTGTTCTTTTAAAGAAACCCTAAAAATACACTGCTGTTCATATTGCATGTGGATGAGTCTTTCAGTACCAATTGATCTTGAATAATTTTAAGCACTCCACAGTATATATATATATGTATATATATATATATATATGAAAATAATGGTTAACCAATCAAATGGTAAACTATTAGATGCAAGGTTGCAAATATTTGAAAAAATGAATAATTGAATTGTATGCATTTTTATGATTAAATTTAATAAATGTAACATTTTTGCAAAAACTATGATAAATTAAAATATTCATTGGTATTTTAAAAAAAAACCCACGAATGACTACTTATGCCAACCAGAACTTCTTCATGGTTTCGTTTATTCATCTATTCTTTGGCATGCTGGTTCTCATAGCGCCTTCTTCGGACCTTCTCTTTGTCCGACAAATTCCTGAGATATTGGGCTAGCGCCTTCTGTTTCGCCCTCACACCATGCTTCATTTGGTATCCTTTGGCAACACCTTCGGCGTGCTCAAGAATACTAACGAAAGCCGGGTCCAGATATTTGCCACAGAACGCGCAACGATATGCCGTACGCTTAAGCACGTTGCACTGTCCATTCTGCAATTCTTCAAGGGTTTTCTGAGTGTGTGCATCCATCTCTCCTTCGGAAATGTCCGCATAATCATGAGAATAAGGCTGCAAGTTTAAATTATGTATGATATAAGCTGCACCATTGTTTACAGTACCTAATATTCCTAAGTTTCATACTGTAGTGCCTATAAATTATTTTTAAAGTAAATATTTATTAACTTTGAAAATTTAAGGAGAAAAAAGCAATATCAAATCCATATGAAAGCATAAATCATATGATGTACTTTTAAAAAAATTGTCAATAAACATGCACAACCTTTATGATGTCTGACTTTTAGCATAAAACCAAAACGCACTAAATTGTGGAGTGGATGAACCATTAATTTCTCAAAGATTGATTGAAAAAATAATGATCATTACGTACTGATGATCAACATTATATTTAGAGCTAGATTCCATTATGCCAATTCAATAATGTATTGATGGTTTAATGATTAACCTCTAACCTTAAACTTGAAGACAGATCTAGGGTTAAAAAGTTAAAATTATGGTAACGGAATTCCAGTCCATGTCGTGCATGTGCTGCTTCTTGTGATCGACGATGGAGTACTGCACCTCGTTGAAACGATGCTTCTCTGGGTCGGACACCGAGTAGTCCAAAGCTTTCTCGTGGGGATCCTCATCCATGCGATGGACGACAACGTCAGTGTGTTAGCTCCGCAAGTCCACGATCTGTCACGACGGCGTCCATGACAGGGCCCCCACGTCCATGGCCCCGCTCTGTCACGATGGCCAATCGACCTCCATGAGTGGATTTCATATCCGGCGGCCGCGAGGCGGGCGTGTGAGTGGCGGCGATAGTTTTAGAGCGTGCCCTAGGGGGAGAGATGCGGGGAGTAATTGGTAGTTACCTACTATAGCGGAAATACTTCGGCGTTGGGTACCTACAATGCAGCCGGCTTATTTAGGCGCTTAATTAGGATCCTGGAAAAAGTTCACAATCGTAGGCGCTTGGGGCAGGCGCTAGGAACTGGATTTTGTACATCTATGTGATGCAATCCAAAGTTCGTGTCCGGGGTGGATGGGTTGGGGATTGAAAATTTTAAGACCTTATTTGCCTAGTGCATAACTCGTGCTCAGCGCAAATCAATATTTATGTTATTATCACAATCATATGCATAGGAAATTCAATTCCAAGGTGCAGCTACGAAATAGTATAAGCACAATAACCAACCATAGCCGGATTATTAGCAGAACAATTTATATAGATCAAAAAATGACCTCTAAAGTGCTCAACACATGTAACCTAGCAAGTTAGGTAACACATCTACACAATCTGGATAGGCATCTCATCGATTAAAGAAAAAAGGAAACCCTGTCCTTCCCCAAAAATAGAGAAAAGGACAGACCAGACATTTCCTTTTTGAGTCACCATCTTCCTTCTTGAAAACCACATGTACACACTCTTCATGTATACCATAACACATCAGATTCTGTTAACGAGTGCTCACAAGCTTAACTAGCTTCAAACGAACCTAGCCAATCAGGGTTTTATGCTACTTAATCTAAATGAGCCGATGATTAATGAGCACGAGTTTAACAAGCAGAGATGGCAAACCACACACCAATTAACATAGTTCTACCTTAGTTCAAAACATCCATACATACAAAAGCAAGCACCACTTAGTAGTACTGGTGCACATAGTTCGACCATAAACGTTCACCAACAAAGTATAGCATAGGGTAGTACTTAGCATAGTTAAAACCAAAAGAGCATCAGTTCTAGCCGCGAGGGTGCGCACTTCCCTAAAGCCTCAAAGAAGCCTCATCAAGTACTCGGCATACGCGGCGTGCTTCACCCTGAAAGCGTAGCCATTCTTGATGCTGCCTTGGGATGTTCCGACTGCATGGTTGATGGTACTTCTCAGGTCGCCTTTCATCAGCTTGTTGCAGTAAGGGCATCCGTAGCCCCCCCTTCCGATTCTTGGCCTGATACGTTTCTCGAGCACACCACTGTTCAGCTCCCTCGCCTTCTGCCTCCTGTAGATCCTCTGGGTTTCTTAGTCGTTGTCGACGTCGTCACTTAGGACCTACATGTAGTACCAAATGTTGCGTAAGTATATCTAATATGAGAATTCAGCAGGCACAGAGTCTATCAAACATAATGTAATTGATGACAGCGTAAAATATCTTCAAATGATGTTGAAAAAATAAATGCATAACTTATTAGTAGGTACATAACCAACTAAATGGGATAGTGCCATATAGTAAAAAAAATGAAGGATCAATCATACATGTTGAAGAGAGCACTAGCATTGCCACATTTTGCCACACATTTTTCCCAAGCTTGCCTAAGGTTAGTTCATCAAAATGAGAGCCACAAGTTGGCAAGCCTAAGGGAACCTTGCCACACTTTTTGTGTGTATGCCATGTGCGACCCAAGTGTGGCTTGCCTAAGGTGTGGCTGGAACCAAACACTCACTTAAGTTGCTCAAACTTGCCTAACCTTAGGTATGGCAATCTTTGGCAAAGTCACTAACCAAACAGCCTTTAGTGCAAGAAAATTCACTTGTTACGTAAAAATGCATGAACTGATGATGTAACATGGCAGAGCAGCATACAGATGTACTAATGAAAAAAAGACTTATAACTTACATGCATGACTAGATAAAATAGCTCGTCAGCTGTATCTATTTAGGGTTAGAATTTTGTGTGTTTATGATGATGGATATTGAAAGTCCACATGTTATCGCCGTGGAAGTTTCCCCTGTTGATCGATACCCCACCCATCAATGTTCCTGAACCAATCAACGTTCTAGGTAAAGTAGTTAATTATTATGAATTCTGACAATAAGTGATCCCAAATGTTGTACTTACAAAAAAGGGTTTTTATCATTTATGCCACCAGTTGTGTCCCACAATTAAGTATCACCACTAGGAATTTCTACTTCTAAAAAAGCCATCGCTTCTTTAGACACATGCTCAAAAATGCCACTTCACATCATTATTGTGATATCAAATCTATCTTGACATGCTATAATGGCATCAATACCTATGGACCAACATGCCAGCTCTCCCTCTATCTCACTACAATAAAGTGTGGGCCCACTTGATCCCAACAGCGTTCTTATTTTCCTGTAAAATTATTCGCTTACTTACTCCTCACAAGTGGGGCCATACTTATCATTGTGAGATAGAGAGAACTGAAATGTGGGCCTGGGCTTTTTTTGTCATATTGGATGGTCAACAAGTTTTAAATGAAAATAACAATGTCTAATGGCATTATTGAGCAAACATCTAACGGAATGATGGCATTTTTTATACATCTAATGGCATTTCTGAGTAAGCATGTCATGAATCGATGGCATTTTTGAGCGGCTGTAACTTCTAAGGGAAAAACTGAGTAGTGGGATACAACTGGTGGCATAAATAATAAAAACCCTACAAAAGAACTAATTAAAAAACTCAAGTAAAACATTGATGATATCCAATTTCTTTCTAAAATAGCCATTGCTTAGAGATAATCAATGTTTAAAATCATTGCCACAACCACTTATGGAACATTTAAACCAAAGATCGATCAAGTGCAACCAAACATGTACTCAACATTTTAATACCTTATTTGCCTTGTACTGACCAGATAAAACCTAGGATATTACAAAATAAATAAATAAATAAATAAAGGGGATAGATGACTAACCTCTTCTTCGTTCTCGTCGGCGATGACCACAGGTGGGGGCAGGGGAGGCAACATCCGCGGCAGATGAACACCTGGCTGAGGCTGAGGAGCCACCACCTGCTCCGGCAGAGGAGCCAGAGGAGCTACTTGTTCCGGATTATTAGCAGAATAATTTATATAGGTAAAAAACTGACATATACATGCCTGAATAAATGTAATCTAGCTACACAGCTGCGGATCCAGGATTTCATACTTGGGTGTTCAAAAATTTATATTGCAAACTAAAACCACAACAATATTTTTCAAATGAAGGGAGTAATATCTAAATTTTACATGTGAAAGTTTCTTAGTCCATCGTAATGACAGTACTGACATGAATGACGGAAAATGAAGATTATTTACTTCATGACCATACAATATGACATTTTCATGGACAAGGCATGGTGTTGTTATCCTTAAGTTGCAGAAAATATTTTCACAATCACCTACGTAGGCAATTCAATTCCAAGATCAAGCTATGTATTTGTATTAGCACAGTCACCAAACCTAGGTGGCTTTATTGGCAGAATAATTTATCTACATCAAAATATTGCCTATACAGGGCTCAACACACTACAAGAAATCTGTTAATACGTGACGGTACTAGTCCGTCACAAATGAGTGAAAAACTGTCATGGGTGCCCATGCATGACGGACCTGAAGTCTGTCATGTATATCGCGTCATAATTTGACATCGTGCCTTCCTTGACGGATCTTGACCGTCATGGATCTGCCCCAAGCCCGCCCAGGCCCAAACCATTGTGACGGAAGAAGCCGTCATAGCCTGACGCCACGTTGGATTTTTGATTCGCCAAGTGGAATGGTGTAGCTGCCTACGTGGATACTACTTTTCGTCACAGAAATCGTCACATACGTAGGCACAATTTAAATATGGTCCAGCCAATTTAGTTTGGCCCAATTTTGACACAGAACAATTCACGCAATATGCAGCCATCTGTATGTATATATTTTTCTCAGAAAAATCCTGTGTGTATATACAACAAGCAGTTTACAAACCCTTCCATGTAATGATAATTATAACACTAAATATATCACACAACAAGGTTAAGAAGTAGTACAATCCAGTTTACATCAACAAAACATATAAACTTTTGAAGCTGCTGTTGAGGTTCTTCGTCGACTCTCCTGATGGCAACTATCATGTCCTGGCGCAGATTATGATGGGTAGCACTTTGTAGACCACTACCCAATCATACCTAGCATATTTAAAAGAAAATTAGATTTTTGCAGATTAATAGATAGTAGAGACAACAGTATTACAACAAGTGTAAAAAATCTATTACATGTCCACTTGGCCAGTATTCAGAGTACTATTACTTATAACAGGAAAAATAATGAAATGAAACAAACCAGTATATTTGTATAGGTGACAAGACCTACAAATATAATTTATTACATGGCTTACAAATTACTTCATGGTTATTAAGGTACAAGTTAAATCATAAAACATGAACACCAACTGAACATAATAGTAGTACTAAGTCACCTTAGTTTACGCAAGCTGGAATACTTCGTGCACCGAATTAATTACGTAGGACATGGGATGTCAAGGGATTTACATGTATGTCATGTAGTAACAATCACTAAGCTGTTTTGATGGAATTGCACAAGGCAAGATTTTTTTGGTTTGATGTGATCAAACATCTCAGCAGCACATGTGAAAGACACGGCAAGGTTTGGAACTTACACAATCCAATTTACATAAACAGAACATGTAAACGATTGAGGTTGTTATTCTGGTTCTCGCTGTCGGCCCTCCTGATGGTAGCCTGCTACCTAATGATACCTAGCATATTTGTACCAACAAACTATTTGAGGTTGTTATTGAGGTTCTTGTCGTCAGCTGATAGTAGCCCTCTACCTAATACCTTAGCATATTTACAACAAAATTAGACATTAGATAGTAGAAATAAGAGATTAGAAGAAACATAAAAATAACTGACATGCTTTCCAAAATTCTTAAAACATACCATGGGTACAAATGAGAATAACATTATATACTATAAAACAATAATAATCATGTTGTTGCTTAACATTAATCCAAATAGAAGTGTGTCAAATGTTAGTCTATTCAAGTTGACCTTTAAGTGACAACGTAACAGAAGATAGATTTCAGAACTCCTAGTACTCAACAGCAGTTGAGGCCATATAAATCCACGGGAAAATGGCATCACTAATAAGAAATATCAATGGGGCGGAGCCGCTGCTCATCGACCCGGCCGGCGTAAACATTAAATGTTCATGTGTCAACAAGTTCACTCATGAAACAAAATATTTGTCAAGGATCTGAAAATAGCATTCAATACTTGCTTGACACGTAAAATTCAATTGGCATTTAAAATACCTAACTCTGAACTAGATCAACTAAATAGGTGTAGTTCAGTGGTAGTTGAGCTGGTGAATGGAAATAATGAAGAAATCATAGGAGTGGCAGTAGAGAACCAACCCCTGGTTGATCACGGAGCAGCTCCATCACGGCCATCGTGGCAGCAAGCCCTCTCAAGCTCTATTTTGTGTCATGCCGCAGTGCCACCAAGACCTGCATCCTAAAAAACGTAGATCATAATCAGGGAAATTAGAATGTTAAGTTATCAAAATAAAAAAGAGGGAATAACATCAACAAGATTTAGATAAAGTAGTAGACAACAATCCCCACTTGTTGGGGGAACTATTGCTGAGGGCGACCTAGATATGGAGGTAGGGAGCAGAGGAGTTGAATAAGAAATGTGTGTGTCATTGTGTTGGCAAGTGCTAGCTCGGTGTGTCTCCAGGTTGAGAGTGAGCTAACACGTACGTTGTCTTGGTACAGGTACTAGTAAGTGCAGAACTAATAGTAGTAGTACTACTATAAATTGACTCACTAATACATGTGTTTAGTACACAAATTGACAAGTTTAAACTCTGTATTATTACTGTAGGACTGCCACACTGTAAATGTAATTTTCTTCTTAGCTTCAGATTAAACTAATTCTGATATATATATTCACCGAGCTGCAAGAGACAGTAAAAACAGAAAAAGAAATGCCTAGGAGAAAACACTAAACAGAACATGTCATGATGTTAATACATTAACAGAAATCATGTCTCCAAGACCTATTTGATGAAATTATTGACCACACTTGATTACATTTTTTCATACTGAATTATATTTTGATAGAAAATAAACTGAATTAATACTAAACACTTGGTTATATTGATTTAGAGAACAGAGATACACCAAACTATTGGAAAAATCTAAACTGAATTAGATTTGGTAGAGAACTAACTGAAATAGATATTGATAGAAGGTCGCATCTGCAGCCAGTTGACGAACATGTGCGGATATATCTACTTGGTACCTTGCAATGTACAAGATGGAGAGAAAACTCAATGTTAAAAGATTCAGAGAGGAAGCATGACACACACAACATACTGGCTGTTGCACGCACGCACATCTCACTAGTAGACACGCCGGAGCCACCGATTGCCGCTGCTGCCACCGTGTCATCACGCACACACAACGCACCCTACAAGTTGGAGAAGGCAATAGCCACGCTTAGAAAATCGACTGTAGAGGGAGGCCACGCACCAGCCATAGCCTTCCCAGTGTAGGCAAATGAACCGGCGGTCGCAGTAGCAACACAAGGCCATGGTATCGAGGAAGCCAAAAAGAGGAAGGGGCAAGGGCAGCATCACTAACTAGTCGCAACTAGGTGGGGCCTCCACCGAGCAATTGTGGTAACCGGCCACCCGAAGGTAGCTCCGGTCTGACAAGACCTGTGTCGGGGTTCAGCTTCGTCCCAGATCTGCGCGCGCCGGATCTATAGCAGCAGCCCAAGGCCATGGTATTGAGGACGGGAGAGGATGGGGTAGAAAAAGGCCGCAGCCATGGAGGTGGGGTTGGGTGGAGGAAGGAGAACCAGAGCAGTGGGGGTGCGGGGGCGGCGTAAAGGAGAGGATCAGAGAGAAGGGAGAAGATGCTGGGGGCGGTGGGAGAAAGAGATGGGGGAAGAAGAGGCCTAGGGTTAGCTTTTATACGGGGAATGGGTCAGGCGGGCTTCGGCGGGCTTCAGCGGGCTAGGGGGCTGAACTAGGCCGGTTCATGACGGTTTATAAAAACGTCAAGAGAAATCCGTCATGTATTAACCGAGTTCTTGTAGTGAGACATTTAACCTAGCTAGTTACCTAACAAATCTACAGAATATTGATATGGAGTCCATCGATCAAAGATAAAAAGAAACCCTGGCCTTCCCCCAAAAAAGAGAAAAGGACTCACCAGAGCACACGTAGGATTTTACAAAAAACTAAAGGAGATAGATGACTAACGTCGTCTTTGTTGATGTCGCCAGGGACCACAGGCTCGGGCACCGGAGGCGTCACCCACGGCAGAGGAGACACCTGCTCTATTTGGGGAGCCAGAGCAGCTACCGGGGCCCACATAAATGGCTGTGCAAGGACAGTTTCATGCCAGTTAAGTACCATATATAAGAAATTTCGGCCCAAAAAAATTCGGGTGCAGTACTGTACGTTTGTACCGGTGCTGCTGCTATCAAAATTTGGCATCAACACATTTTGGATGCACGAGAACCATGAGATCCGAGTGTTCGTAGATCTTAAATAAAGATAACCTATACAAAGAGGAGCCGACCCCCACACCCATGCACCCATGTGGATCCGCCCTGAAACCTAACGGATCTAACGAAGCTAGGTTGACACCTATGATTGACCAGAGCACACCTAGGATTTTACAAAAAATTAAAGGAGATAGATGACTAACGTCTTGTTTGTTGACATCGCCGACGACCACAGGCTCGGGCACAAGAGGCGTCACCTGCTCCGTCTGAGGAGCTAGAGCAGCTACCTGGTCCCACATAAATAGCAGAATATTTTATATAGATCAAAAAATGTCATATACATGCCTAAACTAATGCAACCTAGCAACACAGCTTCGGATAAAGGATTTCAAAGTTGGGTGTTCAAAAATTAATATTGCAAACCAAAACCACAACAATATATTTCAAACGGCTGAGATCAAGTTGGCTTTTGAGTCCAGAAGGCATTCTTCTGCCTGTGCTTCTGTTACTCAAGAAATTAAAGAGTTAGGAGTACGTAATAGCTAAAATGTTCATGTGAAAATATTATGTTTTTCATCATACTGACAGTACAGACATGAATGACAGAAAATGAAGATTATTTAGTATGACATTTTCGTAAACAAGGCATGGTGTTGTTATCCTTTACTTGCAGAAAATATTATGATGAAAATAAGCAACCAAATAATATATTTCAAATAGGGATGATAACAAGTCAATAATATTACAGCCTATGGTAATTGGACTCCAGGAATCAAGCAATTGGTGTAGAGCAAATTGAACGACAAAAAATGTGTGCTGGATTAAGCGTAAGAGGCTAGTTTTATACAAATTGACATGAAGTTTAGTGTATAAACTACACCACTTCTAATACATTTAAAATAAAAGAACCATATATAAGAAATTTGGGGCAAATAATTTAGGGTGGTTGGTAGATCTATCTTAAAATTTGGCATCAACACATTTTGGACGCACGAGAGCCATGGATCAGAGTGGTTGGTAGATCTTAAAAACAAGATAACCTATGCAATGAGGAGCCGACCCCCACACCCATGCACCCATGTGGACCAAACCTACCTGATCTAACGAATCTAGGTACGGATTTCATAGATGGAAGAAAAGCAGAAACCCTATCCATGCCCAAAAATAGATAAGGGACTGAACAAGGAAACCTAGGATATTTCCTAAAATAGGGCTGACCTCTTCTTCATCATCGTCGCTGTCGACGTTGACCACGGGCTGTGGCAGAGGAGGCAGATGGCGTGGCAAAGGAGTCACCTGCTCCGGCGTAGGTGACACCTGCACCGGAGCCTGGACATGGTCGACGACGTCACGGCCGCCCTGCTGCCGGCTGGACCCCTCGCCGGCAGGGAGGGGTTTCTCCATGTGCAGCTTCGCATGGTGCTTGGATGCTTCGTGCGCCATGGCGTCGGCCCCGGCGTCGGCCCTCCCTCCCATGGTGCGCTTGGGCATCTCGACGACGGAAGCGCAGCGGCGCGAAGGGAGCAGCGACGGGGTGAGCAGGCGAGTGGTGAGGTGTGGGAGGAGAAAACCCTCAAATTTGTAGATGGGGAAGAGGACGGGAAGAGGGCGGCGACGATGTGATAAATGCTAATGGGGAAGCAGAGCGTGCTATGGGGAAGCGGAGCCGCCGATTTAGTCGTGGGCAGTCAAAAGGAGTTGTTGCCACGTTCACACCTCCCCGTGCATTGTTCACACCAACACGTCTTGCCACATCAAAATGTAACTTCTCACTTCTCACTAAAATGAACAGCCTGATCGTGCACAGCCATGATTTAGGAGTAATGCAACTTCCCTTCAAAAAATTGTGTAATGCAACTGCTCCCTCATTACACAGAACAAAGTCATACAGTGGGACAACTGAATTGGTAGGCTTGTTTCATCTGCATGTGTCATGTTTTCTATTTGTCCTAAATTATGTTGTAAAACTTTACAAACAATGGAATGGAAAATGGATGTGACAAAACTTCGTCAGCAATCGCGCGGATTCGTCTGCCATATATCCGATGTCCGGTACCGAGGAGGGGAATGTTGATCCACGTGATGCCATGTGTTTCGTCTGGACCCATATCATGCACCCCGAGCCAACCAGGCCAAAACATGCGCCGCTAGCCTTCTCGATCCAAACAACGAGCTAGTGTCCACCATGCGTAGAGATGCTCATGCGGACAGGTTTGCTAGCACTAGTGAATGACGTCGGATCTTGGTGTGCAATATGTGAAGCCGCGTGTCTCTTTGGCGTGCCTGGCATACCGAAGGGACTCGTCGAAGGTCCAACGAACCGTGGTGGGGTCAATGCTGGATATATGGTGTGGGTCAACCTAGCTAATGGTGCATGGTTTGAGTTTAGGTGGCTAGGTTTGCATGGTTGGGGGGCTAGATGGCTAATGAGTGCGCATGCGTCATCTGTACATTGTCAAGGTTGAATGGTGGTTGTCTACGTGGCCATGCGTGCATGCATGGTGTGGGTCCAGTTTGCGTTCGGCGCACGGGATGTGCCTTGGTGAGTAGGGCCCAAAACTTGCGACACAGAGTTCTAAAGCAGATGAAGGGGTGGGCCCCGGTCTTCGTCCACAAGCAGGACTTGTTCCGTCTCGATGGCTAGCTCCGGGATGCATTTTCGTCTCGTTTACACACAACCTATGTGAAGGCTTATGCGTGCCGCTCTCGATGTTCGACCACACCCACACCGCGAGAGGTCCCAAGAAATTTGGATCCCTCATGAATTTGCACGGATTATAGCGGCGGTAGATGAGACCCGGCACTTTTTGCCCTTAACAATGGCTCTGAGGCGGCCCTGCCCATTGGTCGCACATGGCACATATATGGACCAGAGCTTAGCATGGAACTGTCACCCCCAATACCTGCTGTGATTTCATGTGGCCGCGGTATAGATCCTGAATTTCCGGGGATACTACCCTAGAAATGCGGCAAATATCCCAAATATGGCAAGCGCGGGCTCCGAAAAAGGCCGGGACCTTGCATGCGCTTTTGGATTGTTCTCCGTTGACCCAAGAGAGAGCATCGTCAAAAATGGAGGAACGGGCCCGCATTCATTGCGCAAACCGGACACGTTACCTCAAGGTAGCTAGATCGAAACCATGCACCCCCGCCGTCTAGACCCATGTGGTGCACCACTTAGACACTAGACCCACATCACTTACGCCGGCCCCCAAGCCAACCATTCCCCGTGTAGACTCATATGCCGCACACCGCAAAATAGCTTAGCACAAGACTTCCACCTGATTTCCACAACATGCACCACTACACGTAAGTGTCAAAAAAAATGGACTATCGCATTATCAACATTTTTTTGCCAAAACAAGTAAGTTGTTTTTAAATTGCTTGAAAATAGCAAGGTTTCTGTTAAATTATAATTTCATTAATTACAAATTATAACGTGCATTTGTTGTCCCTCAAAAAGGGGTGCATTCCTTTTTGTAAACCCACAAAATTACTTCCTTTCCCTCGAAAAAACGAATCCTTCTTCACCCTCTCACGATCACGTTCACGGTGGCCTCGCCCTATAATCTAGGAGTGGTCATTCCAATCTCCCCACGGGGGACAACTTCCACGCACTATCTATCTTGGTTGGTTGCAACCATCTCGCCATCACAGTTTTTTTATGGGAAAATCACATTCTTTTGTTTTTCCTTCCAAAGATATGTGGCGAAAAAACATGGAACAAAAATTATAGAAGGCATGGTGGGATACGTGCACATGTTGTCTTTTTGTACTACAAGTGCACTTGTTGGCAAGTTTCATGTGCACGTGTCATTTTTCATATTTTTATTGAAAATTATGTTGTACACCTTTACATAGACGCTTGAATTATTGTTTTCGTATGTTAATAATTCCTAAATATTGAAATTCAGCATGCACATAACACATGGTTTCCAAGCTTTGTCAACGACCGCTTGGATTCGTCTGGTATATGCCCGCTGTCTGGTATTGGGCAGGGTAATGTGGATCCATGCGATGCCATGCGTTTCATCTGGACCCATGTCATGCACCCCCAACCAATTGGGCCGACATCATGTGCCGCTAGGCTTCTTGATCCTAACCATGCGCTACTGTCCATCATTTTGGCTGGCACTAGTGAATGACGTCGTATCTCGGTGTGCAATATGTGTAGTCGCGTGTTGCTTTGACATACCTGAAATGCCGAGGGAAGGGACTAATGTCGGAGGTCCAACGAACCGAGGAGGGGTCAATAATGGATGGATGGTGTGGGTGAACCTGGCAAACGGTTCACGGTTTGAGTGAAGCTGGCTAGGTGTGCATGACTGGGTGCTAGATGGCTAATGAGTACGCATGCGTCTTTGTACATTGTCAAGGTTCACCGGTGAGTGTCTACTTGGACAAGCGTGCATGCATGGTGTGGGTCGAGTTGGTGTGCGGCGCACGGGACGAGCCTTGGTTGCTAGGGTCCACATCTTGCGGCACGGAGTTCTGAAGCAGATGAAGGGGTAGGCCCCGCACACCGTTCATAGGCCGGACTTGTTTCCTCTCAATGGACAATGGCTCCGAGGCAGCCCTTCTCTTTGGTGGCACATGGCCCATATATATGGAGCAAAGAGCTTAGCATGTGATTGTTAGCCCATTCCCTGCTATGATTTCATGTGGCCGCAGTCTAGATCGTGAATTCCCGATGATACTACCCTAGAAATGTGGCAACTGTCCCGAATATGGCACGCAGGACCCAAGAAAGGCCGGGACCTAGCATGCGCATTTGGATTGTTCTCCATTGACCCGAGATAAAGCACCGACGAAAACGGAGGAACGGGCCCGCACTCAGTGCGCAAACCGGATGTGTTACCTCAAGGTAGCTAGATCCAAACCATGCAGCCCCGCCGTCTAGACTCACGTGGCGCACCAGTTACGCACTAGACCCACACCACTTACACCGGCCCGCAAGCCCAAGAATTCCCCCCGGGTAGACTCATATGTCGCACACCACAAAATAGAATTAGCACAAGACTTCCACCCAGATTCACCAGGTTACTACCTTGTGCACCCCTAGCCAGCATGATACACTGCAAGCACCTAGAGCCACCTGGGCCCACAACATGCACCACTACACGTACGTGTCCACAAAACGAACTAACCCATAATCAACATTTTTTTGCCAAAACAATTTAGTTATTTTTATAATGGCTTGAAAATAGCAAGGTTTATGTTAAATAATAATTTCCTTAATTACAATAAAGTCCATTTTGTAACCACACAAAATTCCTATCTTCCCTCGAAAAAAAGATTTCTTCTCTCACGATCACGATGGCCTCACCCTATAATCTAGGAGTCGATCCAATCTCCCCACGGGGGCCAAGTTGCATGCAGTAGATATTTTTGGTTGGTTGCAAATTTCTCTCCAAAACATTTTATTATGAGAAAATCACCTTATATTTTTTTTACTTCCAAAGACATGTGGCGACAAAAGCATGGAACAAAATCGTAGGAGGCACGGTTGGATACGTGCACATGTTGTCTTTTTCTACTACAACTGGACCTGTTGGCAAATTGCATGTGCACGTGTCATGTTTCAGTTTATCTTGAAAATTATGTTGTATACATTTACATAGTCGATCGAATTGTTGTTTTCATATGTTAATAATCCCTAAATATTGACCATGTGACACATGTGGTAAGCAATCCAAACAATCCAAAAAAAGTCCCTAAATATTGAATTTAAGCATGCTCCTAGAAATTATCAGTCATAGAACCAACTTCTCTTTCGTAGAGATTAAGGTACTTCCACATTAAATCTAACACAATAAATTCAAATGATCAACTTAATACATTAACAGCACATAGGGATGTAGCCCAGGAATCCAACGAGTAGAGAGAAAAGGAGGAACAAAAGCTGGAAGAAGAAGGACCAGCCAGCAGCAGCGCCAGCAGCAGCGCCATCAGCCTCCTAGCCTCACAACTCCAGGTCTCCAGACTTGTGAACTCCAGTTTTTTTCCTGCGAAACACGAATGGCAAAGTTGCTGTTACAGGTTAGGACTTAGTGAAAATTACAGTTATGTTGAAACAGTTATAATGAAAAACAGTGTTGACATGATGGTTACAACAAGCAAACAAAACCAAGCTCACAAGTGCAACTTACTTTTAACATCAAACAATTATATTAACATGGCCACTTTAGAGCAAGATTTTACCATGCAACATAAACTTGTCATAGCAACAAAAGGCATGGCATGAAAGTATTGACAACATAATGCAAATAAATTTTAGGAAGCATGGCCATAGAAGTTATATTTTTAGTGGCAACCTTCAAGCAAAGTTGCATAGTTTTATAACAGAAAGGGCTGCTGTTATTGGTAGAGGCACACTGAGGTTGGCTAGCCATCGAGGATGACCAGAGGGCCAGGGGCCACATGACTGGGAGCATTTGTGTGTGCGTGACTGCCGTGGGACCCGGATGTCAATGGCTTACTTTGAAAACAAAAGGGGGATTTATAGTTTAGTGGGAACCATCAATCAAATTCACAAAGTTTTATAGCTGACAGATTTATACTTGCTAAGATGCATAGAGTACAATGATGGCATGTTGGAGGCAATAAATAAATATGCTACATGGCTTGTCATGGCATCTAATTGCATAGAATGCTAAGTACAAATAATGGAGAACAAGACATACAACATGAGCATCTCCATAAGAGCTGGTAGCTCTACCAAAAAGAAATCAACAACTCAAAAAAAGGTTCAAATATAGTATCAAGCACTTAATAATAGAAAGACACATAACAAATTTTTGGAGTAGAAGTGCAGGTGAATATCAAATACTACCACTACAACAGTACAAATTTAGCCTAGGGTTCATATACATCATAATCCAGCCCCCAAAAGCATGTACTCAATCACTACCACCGCAACTGTAAGCACGAGCTGTAGGAAGATTAGGAGTGGGGAAGCTTACCCTAAACAACGGTACCACCGCCGTTCAGACGTGGAGAGCAGCGAGGGAAGCATGGAGAACGGCAGGGAAGCGATGTCGCGACCACTGTCCTCCTCCTCTTGTGCTTCAGTCATCTCCGACTCGGTTGGAGGCTCCACAATCTGCAACGGCACCTCATGCACCATGGGTTCTTGATCCAGTGGATGTTCTACCCTGGATCTGAACGCCCACCACCTGCGCCTGTCCCACGGGCTGGACGAATTGGCCTGCTCCATCGCCCACAGGAGGATCTCGATGTCGTGCCTCGGTTGTGCGGGAGGGGGGAAAAGCTTTTCTTCTCCCTGGATGTCATTTTCCTAAAAGTGGCCCTTGCCGTCCAGTGCAACTGCCTTATGTTGTTAAACCAAGAACGGATCTCCATCAACCTGGCCATTTTTACCTGGTCGCCGCTGGCGATCTCCACGAAGTCGGCGTTCTCGCCGCCGGCGATCTGCTCCGCCATCAAGGTTCTTGCGTGGATGGAAGAAGGGGGTGGGATGTGGAAGAGGAGACGAGCAAAGTTGCGGCCGCGAGAAGGAGGAGAAGGAGAGGGAGGAGATGTCGCGGTTATAATGGCGATGGGTGAGGGAAAGGATGATGGCGGCGGCGGTTCTGCATTGGATGAGAGGGGCGGCGCGTGATTGTTTTCTTCCTATGACTTTTTTTGAGACAATTTTTTCCTTTGACTAAAATGCCAGAGATTAAAACGGTTCCAAAAAAGCCCAACCACTATAAAACTTTGTATAATAAATATAGATAATTCAGGCCAACCAAAGCCCACAACATGAATTAATAGTATGCTTACAACTTAAATAGCACCAAGTCAAATATAGATAGATAGATTTTTTAGCTAAAAAAGATAGATAGATGGCCGCCGCTTCTCCACCAGGCTCCTCCTTGCTCCTCCTCTGGGCGCCCTTCACTGCTCCTCCGTGGTGTTGTTGATGGGGTATGGCAGAGTGTGCATGCGCTCGTCGGTGGGGAAGACGTTGTCGTAGTCCGTGAAGATGTTATGGGTGGTGAAAGCTATGAACTCGCAGCCACACCAGAACACATGACCGAGGAGGTAGAGCGCGTCGAAGGGGTTAGTGAAGTTGGCAAGGATAGCAACCACAACCCCGTTGTGGATGACCTCCTCGACTCGGAACATCCTTGGAGATCCCCAAGGGAGGTCCCCGTAGCCGGTCCGAAGGAAGAAGTTGGTGAGCCCCGTTGCACCCCTCCACCTTGACATCGCCCACACACGAAGGGTGCTCTCGACGTACACCCCGGTGGGGTAGAGCATCTCCGGCACGATGGGGGGAAGCGGTAGGTTGGCCCGGTGTACTGCATGGCTGCGACGGGCTGGTCCTTGGGGCTGTTTGTGGTGAAGAAGAAGAAGGGCAGGCGCAAAATTCAGGTGGGAGAGTATGGGAGATGGATGAAGGGTGTGAGAGGAAGAGGAACATGATAGGTGGCTTAAATAGCCACCGTGGCAGTAATGGGGTCAAATGTGAACAAATATTCCACCCACCGCGGCATCGGGAGTGTACACGCGTGGGAAACTGTAGTGTGAATCAAAATGCGAAGTTTAAGTGCTGGCCTATGTGCCGTCGGTCGGGTCAACCGGAGATGGCTCTGCGGCGCGTGCTCCTTTGCGTATGTGCACGCATGCAACGTAGGCTGAAGCGGACGCATGCATGCAACCGCATGCAACGTAGACTCGCTTGGGCGCATGCAACGGCGGCGGAAATCGCTCGGTCCAACGGGTGGGCTTCTTTACACAGCCCAACGACACGATGCATGGCAGCCCACCCTCGAGCGCAGAAAAAAAACAAGCGCGGAAAAAAAATGTAAGTATTAGTATGATTTATCGACGCGAAAGCCCTAGATAATCCTTCCAATGACAAAAAGCTACGAAACTTGGCAATGATGCTAGTCATGTTGGTACAAGGTTGCTGGTCCAATTCAAGGATGTCGACAAAAACATGCTTCGAGACGGACCCTTCCCGTCCCGAAAGGCCTCCCATGAAGCAGGTTCAGAATGACACCGAATTTTGCTAGGATGTAAGTCCAATGAGATCAACACTTGTTCATGTTGGCCAATGTGGGACTGACCGTCGAAGGAGAGATTGATACTTGTTCATGTGGGCCCATATTTTTTTACATTTGGTGTCGATAGAACACAAAAAAACAAACATGACTATATGCTTTTAGGTCTTCACCCTCCCCAATTTGTTGGCCAACTCAGCAGGTTTTGCCTTAAGATGCCACCTCTTTCTGTAAGATGCAATTGTTGTGGTTTTGGAATGCTGGTTCTCTTTCCTGCAGAACGGGCATTTATAGAGACCATTACGCCGGTACACAATCTTTGCAGCGATGAGCCACTTGAAGATTTTCTTTCTGAAAGCTTCCCTCAGCTGTAGCTAGTTCTCCCATTCTTCCAAATCTGCAATCTGGTATTAGAAGAAGAAAAATCTCATGCCAGCGAATTGTACATTATATCAAAGGCAGGTAATAGATTGTTTTTTCTTTGTATTGGTTTCCTAAAACTTTGGTTATATGAAAGACAGGCATAAAATGAAATACAAATGATCCATTCATCTAAATTTGCAAACCCTAGGACTGATAACCGTACGATTGATCAAAAAAAAGGCGAACAGTACGATTGTCTATACGAATAGCGAGGAATAACAAGAGAGCAATTTCTAGGGTTAACCTCGAGAAGGCAAATTCTATGGTTAATATCTACAGACATTAACTGATTCGTCGTCGTTGGTGCTGTGTTGTACCAGCTGCGGCTGCGAATCAGCGGCGACGACGTCCTTGGTGACCAGTTCCTTCATGGGGTCCACATCCGCCGCACGGAGCGCACCAGCCACGCACCCTCTCCCGGCAGGTAGGATCATCCTCGCCGGCAAGAATGTGGGCTTTTTGGCGGCGGCGAGTAGTGGGCGGCGACAAAGACGGGGGTGGATAGGCAGAGGCGATCGAGCGCTGCAGGCGGGAGCGAGATTTGGGGAGTGAAAATTCAATTTGATTGGGAGAGAGAGGTCAAGGCCGCGCACAACTCGTCACTTTTCAAATTTAGGTACAAACATGCACGTGTACGGCATCGTGCACACCCAGAGATTTGCCCGAACGAACCAATCAACCAACCAAGTAAAAGAAAAAGTGCACAATGTCGGTCCACAAACGTGGCAACATAAACCGAACAACAGAATAGTGTGTTAAAAAACAGCAAAATAGGAGGGACGTTTTTTTTGTTTTGCGCAGTACTACTAAATACTAGAAGGGAGAACTACTGAAAAAATACTAGAAGGGACAGTTGGCACATTTAATTTCACATCGCATCTACTAGCTTTTTTGTTCATCGCTAGCTATGTTGTACCGATTAGGAAAAATGAATGGATAATTATTAAACCCTAGCTATTGTCAAGGTTTATCGGTGTGTGTCTACGTGGCCAAGTGTGCTTGCACGGTGTGGGTCCAGGTGAGTGTGATGCACGGGATGGGCCTTTGTGGTTAGGGCCCACATGAAGCGGCACCGAAGTTTGAGGAAACTGAACGATCGAGCCCCGCACACCGTCCACATGCCGGACTTGTTACCTCCCATTGGCTATATCCAACATGCGATATGGCCTCGTTTACACTTACCCCGCGTGAGGGTTTATGCATGCCCCTCTCGGTGTTTTACCATACCCTTTATGGGTCATATGATGAGACCATGCCAGCCCCGTGATGCACCGCCTAGGCACAAACCAGGCGCGTTACCTCTCGGTAGCTAGATCCAAACCATGCACCCCCGCTGTTTAGACCCAAGTGGAGTAGCACCTAGACACATGACCCACGACACTTGTGCCAGCCCCCGAACCATGCATCCCCACCATGTAAACTCACACGTGGACATGTGTGCATGCATGTTGTGGGTCCAGCTGAGTGCGATGCACGGGGCGGGCCTTGGTTACTAGGTCTAACATCACGCGGCACCGAGATTTGAGGCAAATGAAGGAACAGGCCCCGCACTCCCTTCATAGGACGGACGCATTCCCACTCTGTGGCTTGATCCAGCATGGGATATGGGCCCAGTTGCCCACAACCTACGTGAGGGCCTACGCATGCCGCTCTCGATGTTTTAGCACACCCTCTAGGGGTCGTATGATTACACTTGCGCTAGGTCTCGTGAATCTTCGGCCCCTCGATAATTTGCATGGATTATAACAGCAGATGATGAGAATCATAGCCTAGTGAACAGCGTTGAGGCCACCCCTCCCTTTGGTAGCATATGGTGCATATATGGACCAAAGAGCTTAACATGGGGCTTCCATCCCAATCCTTGCTATGATTTCATGTGGCCGCCGTAGATCTTGAACTTTCGATGTTACAACCCTAGAAATGCGGTAAATGTCCCGAATATGGGAGGGAGGGGGGAGGGGGGAGGGCCACGCAATAAACGATCCCCATAATTTTATGTTTGTTTTATCTGGCAAGACAAACAAGTTTTTTAAAATAAGGGTTTTTTTGCATGTTTTAATAAGGATTTTATAATTTCACATTATAAGGTGCTTATTTTTTCCTAAAACAAATGTGTTGTAAACGCACAAAGCTCCACATTGAGCCTCTCACCATCACGTTCACGTTGAACACACCCTAAAATGAAGGAGAGGTAGATGGAATCTTCCCACGGGGGGCAACCTCCATCTAGTAGCTAAATATGGTTAGTTGAGAATTTCTCCCCAAGTCGTTTTTGAGGCAAAATCACTTTCTTTTTTTTCCTCCAATATTGTGGCGAAATACATGGAAGAAAAATCGTGGGAGGCACGGTGGAACGAGTGCACCTGTTTTTCCCCTCCAAAAGTGCACTAGTTGCCATATTGCATGTGAACGTGTCACCTGTACAAACAATTGAATTGTCGTTCTTACTTTGTTAACAATTCCTGAATATTGAATTTCAGCATGCACCTACCCCATGTCAGTTAGGTCAAATTTGTTTTATCCAAGCTCTGCCAGCGACCGTGCAGATTCTTGTACCATGCACGTGCTGCTCCGGGCCTCTGGCGTCCGGTACCAGACAGGGGAATCTAGATGTGATGCAATACAATTCATGTTGACCCATATCATGCACCCTTAGCCAACCAAGCCGACAACATGCACCGCTAGCCACCTCGATGTAGACCATGCGGTAGTGTCCACGCTGGGCAAAGATGCTCAGTTGGACATGTTGGCTGGCACTAGTGCATGATGCCCACTCTCGGTGCAAGACGGGTAGCCATCTGTCGCTTTGACATGCTTGGCTTACAGAAGGAGGGACTGGTTGGAGAACTAACGAACCGAGGTGGGGTCAAGGGTGGATGGATGGTGTGGGTCAACTTGGGTAAAGGGGAACGGTTTGAGGCCATTTGAACAATGGATGCCATGGCTATGGTCATGAGCTACCTCACTTGCCTTCCCACAAAATTTTTCATAAGGGGACAGTGTAAACCTAAAAATTTTGAGTTTTATTTTTGGATATCCTGTTTGTTACATTTATGGCATCGTGTACAACAAATTTGGGGTTATTTTGGAGATGGTCAAAAAAATCACTTCATTACAAACGGACCGTTTGGTCTCACTTAAGCGAGTTTTTCTAACAAGGTGGTTTTTTTGACCACATCCAAATCACCTGAAACTTTGTACACATGATGTTTTCATAAACATAGATGGAATATGAAAGTTTTCCATTTTTTAGAATTTTATATAATTTATAGTGGCTCAGTGAAACTCAGGTACATACCTCTGACTTTACCCTAAGGGGACAGTGTAAACTTCATTATTGCTGAATTTTCTTTGATAATCATGTTTATTACATGGATGTGATTGTGTTAAAAAAATTGGGTGATTTGGAAAAGAAAAAGCCCATCAACTAACAGGAGATATCAAACCCCACGGCGTGCATACGACTAGAAACCCGACAACCATATGGAACAGGATTCAGGCCCGTGGGACATTGATTTCTCCTGCTAGTAGGTCCCACAGGGCATACAAAGAAGTGGATAGGGAACTTGCTATTTCAGTGAGAGAGCCTCATGCAATTGGTGTCTCAGCCGCGTATATAAGTAGGTGCGTGCGCGTCTCGCTTGGCGAGGTGGGACTAAACTCCCACCACCCGTCAGTTGTGCCCGGTGCGTCTCAGCGTTGGGCCAAATTTTGTTGGGCTGTCCCAGGTGAACCTCGCCCGCGTGCTGGACCACGCGTCCCTATAGATGGTTGGGCTGGCCCATCATGTACGCATATCCTTTTTCTTTTTTGTTTTTCACATATTCTCTTTCATTTATTATTATACAGTTCTAAAACAAAGGTTGTCATAAACGCACAGAACTCCTTCTTTAGCCTCTCACCATCACGTTCACGTTGAACTCACCCTAAAATCAAGGAGAGGTAGATCGAATCTCCCCACGGGGAACAACCTCCATGGAGTAGCTAAATATGGTTACTTCAGATTTTCTTCCCAAGTCATTTTTTGTGGGGAAAATACATTTTAATTTTTTCCTCCAATATTTGTGGCGAAATACATGGAACAAAAATCGTGGGAGGCACGGGGGCTACCTGTTTTTTCCCCTCCAAAAGTGCACTTGTTGCCAAAATGCATGTGAACGTGTCATATTCCACATTTTCCTTAATACATGTTGTACACCTGCACAAACAATTGAATTGTCGTTTTCATTTTGTTATCAATTCCTAAATCTTGAACTTCAGCATGCACCTATCCCATGGCGTCTCATCCAAGCCCCACATCAACCACGCAGATTCTTCTACCATGCATGTGTGATGCTCCGATGTCTGGTACAAGAGCGGGGAATCTTGATCCGATGTGATGCGATTCATGTCTATCCATAGCATGCACCGCTAGGCAACCGGGCCGACAACATGCACCGCTAGCCGCCTCGATCCAGATAATGGGCAAAGATGCTCAGCTGGACATGTTTGTTGGCACTAGTGCATGATGCGCCAATCTTAGTGTGCAAGACGTGTAGCCATGTGTCGTTTTAACATGCTTGGCATACCGAGGGAAGGGACTCATCGGAGATCCAATGAACCGAGGTGGGGTCAAGGGTGGATGGATGGTGTGGGTCAACTTGGCTAAAGGTTTACGGTGGGTGTCTACGTGGCAAGTGTGCATGCATGGTGTGAATCCAGTTGTGTGTGATGCACTGGACATGCCTTTTAGAATAGGGCCCACATGAAGCGGGAACGAATTTTGAGGAAAATGAAGGAATGGGCCCCACACTCCATCTACATGCCGAACTCGTTCCCTCCATTGGCTACATCCAGCATGCGATATGGCATGCCTTCCACATAGCCCGCGTTAGGTCTTATGCGTGCCGCTCTCGGTGTTTGACCACATCCTTCATGGGTCATACGACGAGACCACTCCAGGCCCCATGAAGTACCGCCTAGACACAAACCGGACGCGTTACCTTTTGGTAGCTATATCCAAAGCACATGCAGACACACCGTCTAGACCCACGTGTGGAGCATCACGGAGACGTTTAGACTCATACGTGGACATGCACCCTCTTGGTAGACATTTAGACTCGTGCGTTACCTCTTGGTAGCTAGATCCAAACTGGACTCACACCACTTACGCCAGTCGCCGAACCATGCATCCCCGTCGTTTAGACTCACACGTGGACATGTGTGCGTGCATGTTGTGGGTCTAGTTGAGTGCGATGCATGAGACATGCCTTGGTTACTAGGTCTAACATCACGGGGCATCGAGATTTGAGGCAAATGAAGGAACGGGCCCCGCACTCCTTTCACAGGCCGGACGCATTCTCTCTCGATGGCACCACACCCGGTCCGGTGAATTTTTAGCCCCTCACGAGTTTGCATTGATTATAACGACAACAGACGGGCATCATAGCCGTAGAGAAGGGCTTCGAGGCCACACCTCCCGTTGGTAGCATATGGCACATATATGGACCAAAGAGCTTAACATGGGGCACTCATCCCATTCCCTGCTATGATTTCATGGTGGCCGCATAGATCTTGAACTTTCGAGGTTACAACCATAGAAATGCGGTAAATGGCCCGAATATGCGAGGGGGGGCGAGAAAGGCGACGCAATTACCTACCCCCATTATTGAAGTTTGTTTTTTCTGGAAAGAAACAATTTTTTATAAATAAGGATTTTTCAGCACTTATTAATAACGATTTTATAATTTCACATTGTAAGGTGCATTTTTTCTCTAAAACAAAGGTGTTGTAAACGCACAAAACTCCTCCTTGAGCCTCTCACCATCACCTTCACGTTGAACTCACCCAAAATGGATTTCCCTCTTTTTTACGATTTTCCTTTGTTTTTGTTTTTTAGACAAAAGGATTTTGCTTTGTGTTTTTTGTATTAGTAACATAGGGTTTTACTTTGTGACTGGTAAGCGGCCTGTGGGCCTGTTTGGTTGTTTCTTTACGAACTAGACCCACGAGCCGTTATTTTCTATGCTTGACACGGATAGGGTCCGTGTCATCACCCCCATCGCCCACACACCCCGCCCCCCTGACCCCCACCCTCCCCACAAACCACCCCGCCGCGACCCCGCCGCCTACTCGCCTGGCCGCTCTCGACGGTTGGAGCAGAAGAGCGCGGAGTGAGATTGGGAGGCCGTCAGCAAGCACCTAGCGACTACCGGCGACTAGTTGAAGTGAGAAACCCTAACTTGTAATCTTCGACTTCTTTGTTCCTTGTTGTGTTGCCATTTCGGGAGTTGGATATGGTTTTCGAAGTCAGAGATTAGATAGTTAGAATTTTTAAATCGGAGGTTAGTTGGAAGGCGATGCAGAGATTTTTTTAGGGTTTCGGTATTCCAGGGTTTTCATAACAATGAACAAGTGCAGATGCGTAACACAATAGCAGCAAATTTCAGCAAACAGTCCATTAAAAACTTTAAAAAATATTGGCCTTGTGCAGTGGCGAATCCAGGAAGAAACCAGAGGGTGGGCTCAAAACTTATAAGCTGGGCTAGTGGATTAAATTCCTTTTTAGGCTGAAATTAGGTTGGGTTTAGTAAGGCAGCCATTAACCTGTAGTCCTAGATTGCAAGTCAACTAAACATTTCTCAGAATAATACTTACTGCAGTGTTTTTTTTGCAGAATATGAAATTTTGATCCAAATATTTGTATCTTTGTAGGGAAATAACAATAAACTCTTAATTTTGTTGCCCAAATTAGTTCATATTTTAAAGATTATAAATGTGAGGGCATAAAATATATCAGAGTTTTTAGGAATTATTTTAGTCTTTATTTTGTGTGGTTATGTAGTACCAGGAAAAAGTGAAGTAAGTTCATTTTCTCCAACATGACAGACGAGTGGCTAATTGAGTTGGTTACCCTGACGATCCTTCGTCCGTCTAGAACAGATTTTCTTTTCTTTTTCAAGAACCATATTGTTGGATGCGGATGTATGTAGATGGGCTGTATGTTGAAGGTGTGCGTGTGTACATTCGGGTGGGCCGAGTAACAGCAGTAGTAGGATTTATGTTTTCATAGGACTTTTCTCAGAGATTACTGCTCAGTCTCAGACACTACCTCAGTTGTGCTGCAGAGGAGGAGGGGCCAATGCCGCGCATTGAAGCTCGGGGTGAGCCCATGCTGCCGGTCGAGGATGAAGAGAAGGACATGTCTGAACAAGCTGTGGTGCGGTGGGCACGCGCTGTGTTGCGGGGTTATGAGGAGTGGAGGGCGAGCCACCCGCTCAGTTCAAGTGTATGATTGTTGATTACTCATGCAGTACCTTCGTTGATTATACTGTATGATTATTGCCTAGTGTGTTTACATGCATAAGCCCTTTTCTTAAATTCTCATCCTTTGCTTTTCTTCATTTTATTTTGTTTACATAGGTGGTGTGCATAACCTATCGACAGGACTGCAACAGGCCCAATGAATATGGGTTCACATTTACCATCAGGCTAGATGGGGACACTTCAACTCTGCTATAAATAATCATGTCAATTTTACTTGTACTGTGTTTGTTCCCCTCTACTTTGAAGATTAACAATATGTAGGAAATAAATAGCAATTAAATTCTACATCTACAGATCGTGCCATGCTACGCAAGGCACCAGTTCAGCGCCATCCCAGACAGTTCATTGCTTTTTCAAGCGAGAGGGAGCCTCATGTATGATTTTGGCGTGTACAAAGGGAATTCAAGGGCGATCATCTGTGGTGAAAACTGGTGCAGGTTTGTTGAAGACTTCGACCTGCGAGAAGGCGAACTTGTCTCCTTCGATTTGACTGAAGACATTCCTATGGTGTACTGCTGCAACCTGCCAAGGACATGCGATCAAAACGAAGAGCGTAAAGATCCTCTAGAATTAGCTGTCATAACGAACGGAATTAATCTTACGAAGCAAGAGGAGCGTAACCTACATGACCTTTTGGCGATGAAAAATGGTTATATAGGTGCATTTTTTGTCCACCGCTTCACCAAGTCGAACATAGGAGGAAAGACGATGGTATGTTTTTGGTGTACTAGTATTTTCTATTTTGTATGCAACTTTGTTTGTTTTTTCATGGAGAGAAAGTTTAATGATATGCTATTGTAGCTGAAACCAGTGAATACACTGATGTGTGTTTTTGCATATCCTTTTGCTTCCCATAACTGAAGATCCTTATGTAATATATGTAGATGTAGCTGAAGATCCTTTTGTTTACTGCTCCTTCACATATTTGATAATTTTTCTTCCTATGACGGTGCATACAGAGATTACCGGTGAAAGTTGTCGACGCCCTGAAGACCCCAGGAGATGGGGAGATACCGGGAGATGGGCTTGCTGGCATTCGGCTGTGCAAGGACAGTTTGATGCCGGTCAAGTACCACAAGTGTGATGATGGCCGCATCATCTTCGGTAAGGGATGGAGTGATTTTGTTGACAGTGAAGAGCTTAAGGTTCATAAAGCCGTTCTTTTCGGTTTCAAGACCACCACCCGTGAAGATCTTCAGATCGAGGTGGTTATGAACATGCTGACCGAGGAGCCACAAATGTAGCACGACAACGCAAGAGTGTCCTTTACACTAGGTATAGTGTGAAAACTATTTTGATAGCAGTTATGCATCTATGGGGTTACGTCTTCATTATGCCTTGGGTGATGATGACTATGAGAGGAGGACATGTTGTAGTTAGAGTAAATGCTAGGATTCGGCCCTATTCAGGACTCAAAATAGGTCTTTCACAGGTGGTTGCTTTATTGGCTGTTGTTTCCCTGGCTATAATCATGAACGATGGTAATGCAAATGGAATCGTTAAGGGGGTTTTATTAATATTTTAAATCATGGATTTAAGATGGTAGAACTACCTATGAGTGTTTGCGTAGGAGATGCGGGAAGGGCATCAGTTGTGTTCTTGACTCTTTGGCAATGCAGGAATAATGTGAGATTACAAAATAATTGGTATAGTGATCTTATGATTCTTGTTTAGCTAATTTTCTTGTGGATCATATTGCAGATGAAGGTGCTGATGGTCTATATGCACACGCTAGAGCATGTAGTAGGTGAATTGTACAGTTCATCGCAAGTGTGGAGTCACAGGGTACTGCGGTGTCGCCTGCGCATCTCTACCGTAGTTTTATTTTTTGGACCTTCATGTTAAGTCTGGCTGGGCTTGCTACCATGTATGATTTGTGCTGCTAGTTGATTACTTTAGTTTCTAGCTGTAGTTTGTATCAGGGGCTTGAAAGACCATGTGTTTTCTGTTAATGGAAAATCAGAGGGGGCGACCCTTCTTTTGATTAAAAAAAATGAACTTTCTCTATGCAATTAAAAAATAAAATTTCTCTATTCAAACCCAGTTGAGAACAGTATTCATTATAAATCTGAAATAATATTTTGGAAAAAATGGCTATCGCATTCTGTGTATTCATTATAAATCTGAAATAATCTTTTGGTAAAAATGGCTATCGCATTCTATATCATAGCTAGCGAAACTGAAACAAAATAAACGTCTTAAGTATAATATCGCGTGAACGTGGATCAAATTAGGCAAGACAGCTAGAATAAAGGGATGATTCAACTCGCAGGAAATTTGAACTTACGACTTACTAGCAGCATAATAAAGTTTACAGACTATCAGCTAGATAAATAGAAGAAACATTTTATGTTGATTCATTCTTCCTTCCGGACTTCTTTAACCGCCTGGATGGTTTGGCGAGATGCTGGCGCTGACTCTCGAACCCCTTCTGGAAGTTCACCAACCGCCTATACACGTCGTAGGTGGCATACGCGTCCATGGAAGCATAATAGATGTTCTTCAAGGGCAAGGGCGCTTCTGCCCATATATGGTGGTCATCTTCTGTGAGAACGTCCTTCATCTTGTTGTAGCTGTGGTGGATGATGGAACCAGCGTAGTCAGCCAAGCCATACTTTGGCTTAATCGTCACTGGATCAGGCACTCTCCACATATTCTGGATATCCACAAAGTTTTGTACCACCAGACCAACATGCTTGAGTTTTTTCTTGTCATTCTAGATGTCCACCCCAACAAAGGTGTACTCCTCGTCGAGCAGGAAGGTGGCAAGCAGGCCGCAGTGCTCATCAGCAACGCTTATGTGGTACACGAGGACGTAGATGCCAACGCATAACTGGACCACGGCCGCCATCTGTGTCGGACAACGAGGCCAGGTGTACTCCACATCCAGTGCAACTATCTTCTGGTCGTCGTTCCGCAGCCAGTATTTGAATCTGCCAATACAGTACTTAACATAGCTAGCCTAGTTTGTGTACTTCACACAAATTTCGGTATTTCCATCTGCCCTAGCATCATAATCATTCTCGAACGCCATGCCGAAGGACTGTAATTGATGAAACCAGTATAAGACATGAAGCATGACAATAACATGATAAAAATAAGCCGAGATGAATATGACGACAGATAGTATAGGAATTCTGGCGCTATTGAAAGTTTATGTAAACAAGTGCATGAACAATTTAAACTAAACAAGTACTCCCTCTGTAAAGAAATCACTAAAGCAGAGAACCAAAAGTTGTTATATTTCCTTGCAAAGGGAGTATATGCGAATTAACAATATAAATTTATGCTCTTGAAATATTTATCTAAACAACTGCATCAACAATCAAGAATAAACATGTATCTATGAATTGTTCATCACCCATGTAGATGAAATTGTGTGTACAAACTAAAGAAGCAGGAGAAAAATAAGAAATTGACAAGACAACGGACTAGATGTTGCATGCAGATGAATCTGTGTGCAAAATTCTCATAAGGCAACGGACTACATGTTGCAGGCAGATGAATCTGTGCGCACAAAATAAAGAAGAAGGAGAACAAGAAATTGACAATAAGAAGGACATCGTATGTGCTGCTACTGGAGAACTACTAACAAAATTGACAGGAAGGAGAACTCACCGTTCCAGAAGCCAGATTGTTGGGAGAGTGGGCGACGCAGAGGCAGAGGGAATCGAGAGGACGCAGAGGCAGAGGACGCAGAGGCAGAGGAACCGTTTTTGGAGAATCGTGGCAGTATGGACGAAGCTCCCTCGTGCATGCCCGTCCTAAATAATTGGGACGGGGCTCGTCCCGCCTGCTGGAGTCCTCGCTTCCTTTGTCATGTTCACATTCAAAATGGGCTCACCCATAGGCCCGTATAAGAAAGCACAAGAAGCCCAAATGCTTCACGGTTGAGATTACTGATCTAAACTTGCTAAAAAATCCTCAAAATAAAAATATAGCTAAAAAAACTTTACGTGCTCTAAAACTACCTCTTCGTGAGATCCCAAATTCCCAATATTTCCTTGTGGTGGGTTGTTAGAGAATCCCCTATACATAAACATTATGTGATCTAAAACTACCTCTTCTTGAGATCCCAAATTCCCAATATTTCCTTGTGATCGGCTGGTAGAGAATCCCCTATAAATATGAAGCTTTTCACGGCATAGATCGTATACTTCCACCCCACGCCTCCCACCCCACGCCGCCCATACCTAGCCTTCCATGACTACACCGAATTACCACCCCACGCCGCCCAAAGTAGCTCCCAGGTCGGTGAAGCCGACGGAGCCGTCATCTTCAAAGCCTGCATCGGCGAATCCTGAGATGAAAGACAAGGGTACGTCAGAGAAGCCGGCGAAAGAGAAGGGCACGTCGGAGAAGCCGGCGAATCAAAAGATGAAAGCAAACGGCAATGCAGCCAGTCGCCATCGAGAGAATCCTCCGGTAACGATCGAGATCCTTGTATTGTGTATACACCCTCGTTCCCAAGTCTGCATGCAATCCCATTATTTACGGCGCACTTCTTTTTGATCTCGTTTAGTTACAGCCATAACGAACTATCCCTATTTTACCGAAGGGAGATTGGTGTGTCTAGAAAGGCTTGCACGAATCTTAGCATAAAGTCAATGACATAGGAGTTAGATAAGCAATACTTAGAGCACATCTACATGTGCTTTAGCAAAACTTAAGGGAGACCGTGGATACCTTCCTCTCTTAGTTTTTAGTCGTGAAAGCCTCTCTCTGTAATGAAACTTGCGCTAATTTTCGTGCTGGAAAGTTCTACGTGCAACGATATGGAAAGGAAGGACTAGTAATTCAACTTTGTTTAAAACCAGCAACCGAATCAACAAAATAATCGTAGTACTCCTAAATGCCTGATCAAATACGCAGTAGACAGAATACAAAGTAGTTTTGTACGTAAGTTGCACGCCTCATTTTATTTGGCATTGAGAACATCAAATATATGTACTATATTAAATTTTAGGTTGACGAGAAATAAAGGAGAAAACTGAAGAGAAAGATGGACAGTAGGATCACATGTTACATTCCTAGTATGGTGATTATCTATAAACTATTGATCTTGTGATCATGTATGCAATTATTTTCGTAAGCGTGATGCCTGAAACTTTAGTAGTGTACATAGAACAAAGTCTGCTCTTTCTACTAAAAATCTATACTATTATCAGTCAATTTGCGGACAGAGATAGCTTGTTTTTCTATGTCTGGTGTTCATTATATGGCCTAGAAGCTCTATAATTTCATGCAGCAATGTAGAGCACAATTTTGATATTGGCATAGATTACATCTAGTCGGTTCTATGCGTGTTTAAATGAATACCATACAGAATCTAATCACACTATTTGTACATTCAGGGAACTCAGGTTGCTTCATTGCTGCAATACGAGAAGTTCATAAAAGATTTAAACGCACAGCAACTGACGTACATCAAGTTGATTGGACTGGGTGAACTTCTCAAGACTCCTGGCATGAGAATGAGACGTCTACTGTGCCAGGCCATCGCTTATTCATATGATGCAGAGCAGGATGCCTTTATAATTAATGGGAGACCATGTAGGATCACACTAAAAGATGTGGAGCATATAACAGGCATGCCCTGCATGGGGAAGAATCACGTCTCTTCAAATCACAACGATACTTTGGAGTTGTGGAAGGAACTGAAAGACCCCAATGACACAAAAGTAACTTTGAAAGGATTGCTAGCCAAGATGAAAGGCAACAGCACACCTAATTTTGTCAGGCCATTTTTCTTGTACACGATAGGCAAATATGTATGCCCGACAACACAGCAGTATGTGGACAACAGATACCTTGGGATTGTTAGAAACGTTGAGACAATAAAGAGCACCAATTTTTGACAGCTTACACTTGACCATCTTTTGACTAGCGTCAGGAAATTTGTAAATGGTGGAGCAAATCTGTAGGGCAACCTACCATTGCTGCAAGTAATACAATCATTATTAACATACAATACATTTAATTTTATGGAAAATTTTCTAAGCTGTTTTTGTTGTAATGCAGACGTGGTACTACGAGAAGTGGAGGGTGCACCAATTGGACTCTACCAACTCGTATGCATCAAGGTTAAGGCCGCTGATCCAAAACTGGAGTGACGAGAAGGCACAGAAGGTTGACAACATAATCAACAAAAATTATATAGGGGTTGGAGAGGTAAAGTGTTAGTACTGTGTGCCTGGATTATCTACCATATGTTTTGAATGATACTAACGACACTAACATACAGTATGTCGATGACCTGCTGCGGCCTTTCAATCCACCACCAGTTGGGACGCCGGTCAAACCAAAGACTGACGGTCAGGTAAATGATGAACATCAGACACAAATATATATTGTAACTTTGCAAGTACAATCGAAGTCATATGCTTCTAACTGCTTGTAATTTGCAGGATAAGGCACTCATGGGTCGTGTATTGGCTGATTTGAAAGAAGTTGCCTCCATTGTGCAGGAAGCCGGTGCACAACAATTTGATAGGATGAGCACCCTTGAAAAAAAATGGACGAGTGCCTTAGGCGTACACTTGCGAACGGCAGACGCACGGACGACCTCATCACAGAATTCAATATAAGTATACCATTATGAGTTTCTATAAATATTTTTACTATCAATACTCTCCACATTAACATATTTGTTTTAAAGAACCACCGCTATGGAATATTTGATGTTAATCGCCTAGGAGTAGAGGACATACAGCTATCTGACCTGGGAGTACCTGCAGACCCAATGGAGGTCCCGGTAGAGAATACTACTCACCAGCAAAAACAAAAAAAAGACACGGAGGTCATTGCTAAAGGCATTTCTGCTAAGGGAATACAAAAAGATAACATGGATGCCCCCATGAAGACCGTAGCTGAAGATTTGCAGCCTGCTCCTAGTTTGCAATCGCGAAAGCATTCAAAAACCACCACAAGCCTTGAAGCTTTCATGGTGATACACATTTCACATCTAACTAATTTTGTTTTAAGTTAATGAAGATTCGTAGCTAACAAGTGCTTTATTTCGAATCACAGGATCCTCTGAATTTGAGGCACAATGAGAATGTGCGAAAGGCTAAAGAAAGAAGAGATCAAGATGATGAAGATGTCAGTATTGAGGTGGGGGAGAGGTAGGTACCAAAAGCAAACACCGGTCTGCCAAGGCTAAGGCAATAAGGGAGCCGGAATAGACACATGTCTTCCCAGTTGATGAGGACAACTATGATGATTCTTTAGCAAAGCAGCGACAAGATAGCGTGGTTGATTCCATGCTACCAACTCGTACGAGCATCCGGAAAAGAGTAGCATCTTCATTATTGTGCAATGAAGATTATGTTCTGTACGATAGTGATAAGAGGAAAAGAGAAACAGGACTCCATCGGAGTCTACCAACGGCTCCAAGGACACAAAGAATACAAAGAGGAAAAACCGTGCAAGCATTTTTAAAGATACAGACGCAGGTGCTTCAAGGCTGGAGACCGACCTTGACAAGTTTCGATAGAATCACGTGGCCGAAATTGTCAACACCTCAGATCTTGATAAACAATTGGTGGTAATTGATGACATTTTTCTGCTACAGAAGCATTTGCAATGCCTCACCATGACAGATGGAGTTTTAGATGACAAATGGTTGGGTGACGAAGTAAGATATTTGCCAAATTATTTTATCAATTTTCTTTTGCATAGTACAATTAACTTGAATTTTGTTTTAGTTGGTTGATGTTGTGATTCAGATCATGCGTCATGATCATCCTGAGGACATAAGGGATGGGAAACTGGTTTACATTGAGAGGGTGGCCGGCGTCGCTATGCTCGAGAGAGATGGTAAGGTAGAGAACTGCCACGAGGCCGCTTTGGCGGGCAGTCATGGAACAACAAAAGGAGACAACTACCTCAGACATGATCTGGTACCATCTAACCATGACATAAACACATTTATTTTTGTAATCATTATGCATGTTGATGTAATCATCTTTGCTGTCCAGGTTTTTCTACCTATGAACATGGCGAACACCCACTAGTTCCTTGTGGTCGTAAACCCCAGAAGGAGGGAGATTCAGATTCTTGATTCACTTTTCAGCTACGTAGTAACACAAGTGGTTCACATGGTGAGATTTTAAACGTCTTTCAATATAACACAGCATTTAGCATCATACCTAACCTTGAACCGTGAGCAACTTCTCATACCATGGACTTTGGCAGATACGTGGGGTGGAAGCACATCTGAGAGCATCGCTGCGAATCAATGGACCACAAAGCCATGCATGGCAAGACATTAACGTCACCCAATGGACAGTAAAGCATGTTCCCGTGCCAAGACAAGATGACAAGTCAGTCAACAGTATTAGCTTGTCAATATGTTTTGAATTTTTAATACGTGAAATGGTGCTAACAGAATTAATTGTTGTAGTTCTTCTTGTGCACTCTACATGCTGAAGAACATCGAATTCTTTACGGGAGAAGATCTTACACTGCGTTATGACCAAGTACGTAGAGTAACACCTAAAATTCTGTCAATTTTGTAAACATATGGAACGATACTAACATATCCTCCCATGCAGGCATACATTGACAATTATAGAAGAGAGCTGCCTGTTGCCCTTCTTACTTCGCCCTACAACAAATTGAAGTCCATGAAAAGGCTGAAGACGTACATTGCTAGCCTATCGGATGCAGCTGCGATTGAAGATCATGAAGATGCAAGCAATTAGTCCAGCAGTGGTTGATTCTTAGATCTGGAGTGTACACTTGGTTATGAAGCGGTAGAGTAGGGTGTGGTTTGGTTTTAGTCCCGAAGAAGGTTTCCTAGCCATGTTCACAGTCCAGTGCGGATTAATCAAGTTGTAATATTTCACTGTACTGGTTCCAAATACTATTCTTGAAATAAATTTGGTCTGCATGGGAGACGCTGAAACATATATTTTCTTTTTACAACCAGAACTTTTGAAGCTTTTTTTAACATTGCTAGTTAGAAGTTTCAGAAAAATTTCAGTTAGTGCTGAAATATTTTGGCTGAAAGGCAAATATTGCAGTGAGTGCTTAAATGAATGAAGTTCAGTTATTTCATCGAAATCTCACCGAAGTGAAAACCATGGTGTCGTGCCATCTTGAGCAGCAACAGAAATGATTCAGCGTTATTAACAAAATTTGGTCTCACAGATACGAGGAAAAAAGGTATGATTTGGAACATGCAAGATCGGATGGGCAATAAAATGACTACACAAGAGAACCAAATACTATTCTTGAAGAAGGTTTCCTAGCCATGTTCATAGTCCAGTGCGGATTAATCAAGTTGTAATATTTCACAGTACTGGTTCCAAATACTATTCTTGAAATAAATTTGGTCTGCATGTGAGACGCTGAAACATATATTTGCTTTTTTCAACCAGAACTTTTGAAGCTTAGGAAGGTTAACTGAATTCTTAAATTTATATTTAAGTGTCGTCGGAGTCTGGACAAGATTCAGAACAATTACATTGCTAGTTAGAAGTTTCAGAATTTTTTAAACATCGCTAGGTAGAAGTTTTGGAATTCTTTTAACATCGCTAGTTAGAAGTTTCAGAAAAATTTCAGCGAGTGCTAAAATATTTTGGCATCGCTAGTTAGAAGGTTCAGATTTTTTTTAACATCGCTAGTTAGAAGTTTCAGAAAAAATTTCAGCGAGTGTTGAAATATTTTGGCCGAAATTCAGTGAGGCTGAAATATTTTGGCTGATTTTCAAAGAAACGGGAACGATATCTTTTTAATGATCGTGATTCTCAGGAGACCTACGTGTTGTTACGCAACTTGCCTTTTTTTTTAAACCATAACTTACCTTTGCTAAACTCTCCACGTCCCCCCCTAATATTCAATCAGGTGGGTCCCGTCCCGTGATTTCCTCCAACCAAAAAAATCTATACGTAGATATATGTCCGGGTTGTTACGATTCCTATAAATATGGATCCTTTGAAACCTTGTAGATCATAGTTCGTCCTTCTGCGCTGCCCAAACCAGCAAGACAGAAGGACAGAGCAACCCAGGAATCCAGCAAGACCGAACAACGGAGCCAAACATGGATCCTCTGGTAACTCCCCACGATCTCAGCCGCTGCTATTTTTCGTGCCACGATCTTCCTCGCATGATCTCTTGCTGCGACCCCACTCGTTGTTTGCATATTCATGTAACTCAGCATGTTTTTAAACAAATTAAGTTGGGGGCGTTAGGGGAGGGCGCTAGGATTTGTTTCCTACCAGATTGGCAGTTCATTGATTAATTCCAGGCTAAATCTTAGCGTCTGGTCTTGTCGATGCCAATTAGTGCAGCGGGCGCTTGCCTTCTTTTTTTCCTTCCGCACGAGTCATGGAAGGCATCGATGGCCCATGTTTTAATTCCATACTACTGACCATGATTAGCGCCTAGAGTTGAGGAGACCACGGTTGGATAGTTTTTTATTTTCCAATGTTTATTTTATTTTAGATAAGTGCCTTGCAATGGAGATTACCTTAGATGACCGTTCAAACGTAACCAAGCTGAATCACATGATAGTATTTGCACATACATGGAACTCAGCATGCTTGTACCTCATGCAGTAGCGTAGAGCACAATTTTTATGTTGGTATATATAAGCTGTATTCGTCTGTATGAGTGTTTAAATTGTATACCATGCTGAATCTAATCACACTTGCACATCCATTGAACCCAGGATGCTTCTTTGCCGCCATATGAGGAGTTCATAAACGGATTAAACACGCAGCAAAGGATGTACATCCAGTTGATAGGACTGGATGGACTTCTCAAGACACCTAGCATCAAAATTAGACGTGTACTCTGCCTGGCCATCGCTAATTCATATGATGCAGAGCAGGATGCCTTTATCATCAATGGGAGACCATGTAGGATCACATTAGAAGATGTAGCGCATATAACAGGCATGCCCTGCCATGGGAAGAAGCACGTCCCTTCGAATCTTGATGATAATATGGAGTTGTGGAAGAAACTGAAAGACCGTAATGACACCAAAATAACTTTCAAAGGATTGCTAGCCAAGATGAAAGTCGACAGCACACCAAATTTTGTTAGGCCATTTGTGTTGTACACCATAGGCAAATATGTATGCCGAACAAAAGAGGAGTATGTGGATAACAAATATATTGTGATTGTTAGAAACATTGAGACGATAAAGGGAACAAATCTTGGACAGCTAACGCTTGACTATCTTATGAATAGCGTGAAGAATTTTGTAAATGGTGAGGCAATTCTAGAGGGGAATCTACCACTGCTGTAGGTAATTCGTAATAGTACAATTATCAGTTACCTAAGATACATCACATAATATACGGGAATGTTTGTAAACTGCTTTTGTTGTCATGCAGACATGGTACTACGAGAAGTTCATAGTGCACCAATTGGTCTCTAGCATCTCGTATGAATCAAGGTTAAGGCCGCTGATCCAGAACTAGAGCGAGGAAAAGGAAAAAAAGGTTGACATTATAATCCAGAATAATTATCTGGGAGTTGGAGAGGTAAAATGTAAGCACATTGCCTGGATTATGTAACATATATATTTTCTAAATCATACTAACGACACTAAACTGCAGTATGTTGAGGACCTGATGAGGCCTTTCATTCCAGCACGAGATGGTACGCTGGCCAAACTGAAGACTGGCGCTCAGGTAAATGAGTTACATAAGGCACAAATATATATTGTAACATTCCAACTAGTATGAAGTTATATGATTCTAACTGTTTCAAAGTCTCAGATTAAGGTACTCGTCGGACGTGTATTGACTGATTTGCAAGAACTTGCCTCCCTCGTGCGGGAGTCCGGTACAGAACAAAACCATAGGATGTGCACCCTTGAAAAGAAAATGGATGAGTGCCTTAGGCGTACCCGTACAAATGGCAAGCTCACGGAGGACCTCATCAAAGAATTGAAGGTAAGCCTAGAATTATGAGATTAGTATATATAATTGGAAATTTACGTGTACAAGTTTTTTTCTAATTTAGTTTACTATCAAAACACCCCAGACTAACATGTATTTTTTAAAGAAAAAATACAATGGAATATTTCCAGGAGTGGACGACATACATCTATCTGACCTCGGTGCACCTTCACACCCAATGGAGGCCTCTGTTGAGAATGCTGAGCAGACTTCTGACCAGGGGAAACAAAAGGATGTCACGGAGGTCGATGCTAAGCAAGATTGTAAGCAGGGAATAAAAAATAATGACATGGAGCCCCCCATGAAGAACCTTGATGAAGATTTTGACGTACGCATGTTAACTTAATTATGAAACAATCATTGTCGTTTCAGAAATAACATTTGATCTTCCACGTACAGGATGAAACCTTCAAAAGAGCTGCTACAAATATCAAACAGGATCTCAGTGGTATTCATAAGCTTTTGAAAGAGGTGGATGATATCCAGGGAGCTCCTAGTTTTGATAACCAAATGCATTCCAAAGCCACCACAAGCCTTGAAGATTTCCAGGTGATGCACATTTTACCTATAATTGAGCAAGAATCTGCTAAAGGCTAACACACGGTTTATTTCGTCCGACAGAATCCGTTCAACAGACGGAGGAAGCAGCACTCTGCGAAGGCTATGGGATCGCGAGATCCTGAAGAGCCACGTGCCTTCACAGATGATGACAGCCATGATGAATCCTTTGAAAAGCAGCAGCAAGTAAGTGTGGTTGGATCGACGCCACCAAATCATGGGGGCGAAAAGAAAAGGGTGGTATTGCAATTATTTAAGGATGACGAGTATGCTTCATACGATACTGAGAAGAAAAAAAGGAAAAAAAAAAGACTCCATCAGAGTGTACAAATGATTCCGAGGACACAAACAGTAAAAAGAGGAAAATCAGCTCTAGCAACTTAAAAAATATGTCAGAAGTTCCTGAAACCCAGAGGGACCAGCTAGACGTGGTTCGATAGGATTTCGTGGCGTCACTGATCAACACTACAAATCGTGAAAAACAAATGGTGTTAGTTGATGACATTGTCGTGCTATCAAAGCATTTGCAATGCCTCACCCATAAAGATGAATCTGAAGATGGCGTATGGTTGGGTGACAAAGTAAGATAGTATTTCACAATTTTGTTTATGAAGTTTCATTTTTGTACAATACAATTAACTTGATTATTGTTGTAGGTGGTTGATGCTGCGATCCAGCTCATGCGTAATGATCTACCAATTGACATAAGGGACGGCCAACTGGTTTACATTGAGAGGGTGGCCGGCGTCGCTAAGCTCGAAAGAGATGGTAGGATAGAGGAGTGCTACGAGGACGCTTTGGCAGACATTCCTGGAACAACACAAGGAACCACCTACCTGAAACATGATATGGTATATTAAGCTGACGTAGAACAGATTTTTTTATTACTATGCACGTTGATCTAATTATCTGTGCACTCCAGGTTTTCCTACCTACGAAAAGTTTATACACCCACTGGTTCCTTGTGGTCGTAAACCCCATAAGGAAGGAGATTCAGGTTCTTGATTCACTTTTTCACTGTATGATACCCAAAGAAGTAAATAACGTGGTGAGAATTTCAACATATTTAAATATAAGAAAGGATTTAACATCGTATGTAAGTATTAGTCGTAGGCAACTTCTCATCCCATTGGGATTGCAGGTACGTGGGATGGAAGCACATCTGAGAGCAGCGATGCGAGTCAATGGGATTGAAAGCAATGCATGGGAAGACATTAACGTGACGCAATGGCCAGTACGGAATATTAATGTGCCAAAATCCGATGAGACGTCAGTCAACAATATTAGCTTTTGTTTTTATTTTACATTGTTAATATCTGAAATGTTGATCTAACAACATAAAATGTTGCAGTTCTTGTAGTGCACTGTACATGCTGAAGAACATCAAATTATTTATGGGAGTAAAACTAAGGTTGCAATATGACGAAGTACGTAAAGTAACACCTCAAATTTTGTCATTTTCTGAAACATATGGAACGATACTAACATATCCTCACATGCAGGCCTACATCGACAAATTCAGAAGAGAGCTACCTGTTGTGCTTGTCGATTCACCCTACAACAAAATGAAATACGGGACTAGGTTCAGGCAGTACCATGCTAGGCAATCGGATGCAGCTGCGGTTGAAGACGACGAGGATGCAAGCAGTTAGTCCAGCATTGTGGTTCATTCTTACATGTGGAGTGTACACTTGGCCATAAAGCGATAGAGTAAGGTGTGGTTGGGTTTTAGTCCCGAAGAAGGTTTCCTAGCCGTGTTATTAGTCCATTGCACAAGAGTCAAGTTGTAAAACTTCAATAATATTGGTTACTATATTTTGCTTGAAATAAATTTGGTCTCTATGGGATCTCGTAGAAATCTATATTTGCTTTTTACTACCATGTGACAATAATGGTGCCTAGGGCAACCCTAGAAGAATAATGGATTATGATATGTCTATTTTCATACGAGAGAAAAATTTATTAAAGCATGAGCATAGCCTCACAACAGAAGTCAAAAATACTGCCTGATTCAACACGCAATCCCAGCTATGTCTCGTAGGCAGGCCGCAAAGCCAAAAAAATAGAGCATAGGATAATAAGAGTAAAAGCACGTACCATAGGGGGGCTCTGCAGGTGCTGCAACGCTGAATTGAAGCGATCATCTTCAGGAGCACAATAGTGTGGACATGGTACATCCATCCTGCCTCAGGGAATCACATAGCATGTTCTGTCATAGCCCTGCAAAACAGAGGAAAAATTACTACTTGTACTAACCCTGTCAAGTGTGTGCATGTAACAAATGTTGGACATAACTAAACACGGAAGAATGAAATGCAACATATGAAAGAATCGAATGCTCATTCCTTTCTCTCTGCTTTTTGCGAGGACCATTACTCTCCCTTTAACAAGGCTAAAACATCATAATAAGACTTAACAGCAATCTTGAAAAGGTGGATATCCCATGTGAATCTAATTTTTCATATAAAGCACATGCCAAGTCTGTTGATCCCAGTCTAGCAATTGCACAAGAAGAAGCGAGCATCATAAATATTGAGCAACATAAGCTATGAATTATTTATAGTACATTCCAAAATTAATAGCTTATCATCTCCATTGATCTCCAAATCTCACCTATCAGCCAAATTGAAAGAATACATGTTGAATGCAACGATTGAACATTCGTAGATCAAGCAGTCGGGCTGGACGAATGGGGCTGGCCGTCGAGGCCGGCGGCCGGCTTCATCTAGTCCCGCAGAACATGATCCATACCCAACCACCTTGCCATCGAACGAGATGCATGGCCAGATAGAAGCTGCAGCCATGGCTGAGAAATGATATGTAGAGGACGCAAGCAACCAATTGGGGTGTGGGAAAGAGGTTGCCTATAACCTTGTGGCTATAGGCACCCACATGGAGAACTGGGAGGTGGGATGGCGCCGACTCTTCGCCGGCGGCCGCCGTGGGGAGGGCAGTGGGCCTCCTCTCGTGTTCGTTGAAAATGCGGTGCGAGATCGCGAGGGAATTGGGGTGGAGGAAGGGAAGGGCCGCGACGCGCGGCTAGATCCTGCCGGCGACGAGGGAGGGGCCGCGACGAGCGGCTAGATCCTGCTGGCGACGAGGGGCGAGGGGCCGTGACGAGCGGCTAGATCCTGCCGGCAAGGATCAAAACCGTAGCGGCGGCGAGGCATAAACCCTAGCGAACGGGATAAATATCGAACCGAAAATAGCCCTCAAATTCATACCGAGAATACCCTCGAAATATTTGAGAGGGAAAAACATATCAGTTCGAAATATTTTTTTCTCCCGAAAATGCCCCTCGGGGTCTGATATAATACACGTGACATCAGTGTATTGCATCGGATCTGGACCGTCGATTTCGCTCCGATGGACGGTCCATATCATCCGGATGCACTGTAAAAACTCATCTCTATTGGATATGTGGGTAGCATATTTGGTAGCTAACCAAAGATTGAGTACTAGAAGATACCATTTTAATTAAAGATTGAGTACTACAAGATACCATCTATTGTTGGACTAAACAAAGCAAATGTCCCACAAGTACCACTCAAGGTCACCCCGTCCTCATAAGTACTAGCATGTGTGCTTCCGGACCCAAAAATACTAGTATGAGTCAGTTGTATCCACATCTACCACTTGTAGCCATTTGGGCCTAGATGTACCTCTCCGAGTCATCTGGACCCACATCTAATAGTATGACTTGTTTTTCCCGCATGTACCGCTCCAAGTCTTCTTTCCGCGGACAAATCAATGAGGAGTGACAACAGGAAGATCGACGATTTGACCCGAGAAGAACACTAGGGCCAGGCCGCCACCACATTGTCGATGTGAGGTTGCGCCTCCGCGTCGCCATCGCAGGACCTTGCCGCCGCAGGTCTGTCCCAGCGCCACCCATGCGGCCACCTCGGCAGCACCACCACCAGCACCCCCCCCCCCCAAAGCTTCGGCTCCTAAACCGCATCCAGGGTCAATGCGCGTGCGCTGGCCGGAGTGCTCCCGCCGCGAGAGATCTCAACGCGAGAAGGCATCCCCGCCACCGCCGTTGACCAAGCGTCCTCGGGCGGCGGCAGGGAAGAAGATGGAGAAGATGGGCACGGTAGCGGCGGCTAGGGTTTCTGCCCCCCCCCCCCCCCCCCCCCCCCCCCCTAATCCTTGTGAGGGACGCTGGCGTCTGCTCTGCCACCGCTCTGAGTCTTCTAGACCAACAAGTAGCAGTGCATGTATTTCAGGCCTATATGTACAACTCGGAGTAAACCGGATCCAACAGTCGTTTGGTCCCACACATACCATTTTTAGTTTTCTGGACTATCTACTACAACAAGTTTTGTCTGGCTCGCGTGAAGGAGAGGCGACGACGGTGGCGCGCCTTCGGCTTGCTTCAGTGCTTGTAGTCGTCGCTAGATGGTCTACGGATATAGATGTAATCTTTATTATCTTTAGTCCCTCTATACCGAAATACTTGTAGTTGGGGAAAGCTAGTACAAGTTCCCCCAACAAGTATTGTGGTACAAAGAGAGTAGTATGCGTTGTACTTTCATGATTGATGATGAATAAATCGCACAGTTTTTCCGCAAACAAAAAAAAGTGCGTCCCTTGAGGCTACATCAGAAAGAAAGAAAAAAGAGAACTAGTTTGAGAATTTCACTTTTACCCTGCACGTTCTTAGACTCTTGCAACATTAGTTTTTTTTATGCGCAGAAAAAACATTAGTTTTATTTTCTCTCCCAAATAAATCTCAGCTATAAACTAACGAGACAGATCGCCCTATTAATTTTTTTGGGAAAGTATATACCCCCTATTTTGGTGCCACAAAAGTCCAAGACGTAAAAATCGGATCTGCTATACAGATCGGAATGTGTTGGGCGATGGACTGCCTGTTTGTTCAAAAGTCAAAATCACCACGCTTCAGGAAATGACTTGGTTGCCCCTGCGCGCGGACGTGCGGATGTGCATGGTACTCCGGAGTGTGGTTTTGGAATACCAGGGTACCGTAAAAGACCTCGAGTAGAGTAAATACTTCAGTTGCTCGCCCTAGAAACTAGCTTGATTGAAAACCAGTATGACTACATTGGTGTTATGTTTCACTAGTTGTTTATTACTCCAACTTGGGACGCATGGGGAAAATCATATCCGTAGAAGACATGTTGTCGTTAGAACTGCAACTAGGACACGATCGAATCCTTGCAGGTCGAATTCTTGATTTACACGCAGTGAGGAAGTGCCGCCTATGCTTATATAAGAATCAGTCTTGTGTCCAGTCATCTTCAGCTTTGCATTTGCGGTAACTTCAGCCAGCGATGTTTTGCAAGGGCCACGCTTTTTCAGGACTCGACTCCCCTTACTTGTAGAAGCACAGTCAGGGGCATAACATTACTGCTCCATCAACATCATACGTCCCAACTCCTTTGTAGTACTCTAGTGCCATCCTGTACTCTGCATTCTCTGCCAGTTGTTGTGGTTGTGGTTCTTGAACTAAAACTTAAGAGAAAAATAGAAAGAAGTGTTTACCTGGACTAAAACTTCTGATTTATTTTTATTTATTTTCCTTTTTTGAAAAGCAGGTTGAAACCCCGGGCATCCAAGGGTGAACAAAGTCATATTTATTATATTATTCAACATAATCTAACAAACAAAACTTGAGAGAAAACAAAACTTCAGGTAAAAAAGAGAAAGAATCTTGTAAGATTTTGAACACATAAAGAAGATGCTGTAGTGTGAACAAACATGCATGCTCATATCAGTACGGAAGCCCCTCAAACACGAGTGAACAACACAGACGACAGATGGAACAACTAGTACTTCATCCGGATGAATGTGTTGCGGAACTTTAACACTAAGAACTCTGCACAAAGTTTCCAAAATTACTAGAAAACTTGGTGCAATGAAGAAATAAGTAGCGTTTTCTGAACAATTTCAGTAACTTAAGAAATGAACGACTTCGTGTATTGGTATTTCAGAATTCATGATGCCAACAATATATCTTCAGCCTATATATCTTCAAAAGTTCAATTCTGGATTATTGAAAGTTATATAGCATAAAAAATTCAGTCCTTGAAATGCTTTTTGACACATAATTAAGAAACGAGTACCATCAATAGGTCTGTGTAACTTCTAATGATTCCATTTTCATCAAAAGCCTTTTCACTTCTGACTGAAATTTCTTTAGCTCTTAATTTTTATTTTATTTCCTGGTTTTTGTTTCCCGGCTCTTGGGAAATACAACAACTAAGAGAGTTAAAATAGAGTACTGCAAAATTGTTTATTTGTACTATAAAATTAGGGATTTCCTTCGTATTCATAATGAAAACGCTCAAAAAATTCCACGAAAAATTCACCTTTAGAGTTTTGTTGTCAACAGTATCACACCTATAGGGAGTCCTTTGGTAATATGCATCTAATTTTTTTACTACAACTGCTTCTTGACAATACCTCTGACCTCTGATGGTGTTTACTGCAACTTAATTTATTTGTACTATAAATTTTTGGAAATACCTCTGATGGTGTTACCTTTCTTCTCTTTACTAGCCTATCAATCCATGTTTTCTTCAAAACAATTTTCATTTCTATCTATTAATTGATTATGTGATGTGCTGATCTTTTTTGTCCTTGCTGTCGGGTAATGCAACAACTCACAACATTAAAGCAGAATACTGCAACTTATATTATTTGTACTAAAGAATTAGGGCAATTAATTCGGTGGTTCTTCTGGTGCTCCAGCATTAGGCGATTTTCTTTCTTTCTCTTTGAACTTTTGTTTTTCAATTGTCTTTCTTTCAGGCGTGCAATGCTCAACAGATCATTTAATGCTTGAGGAGTCCCACTGGCATCATGTCTCGTATCAGAATTATATGCGCATGCATCGACTTGCTTACTAATGCTATCAACACTATTCAAACATACTCCCTCCGTTTCAAATTACTCGTCGCAGAATGGATGTATCTAGAACTAAAATACATCTAGATACATTCATACCTGCGACAAGTAATTCGGAACGGAGGGAGTAGATGTTTGGGTGGCGAAGTTATCCGATTTGTGTACTTCAAAATAGGTTGTGCAATTTGTATGGAAGAACTTTTTTTGTGCTGAAAGGCCTCCAACTTTGGAATTTCTACAACAGTTATTCCATGACTTTGTTGAATAGATCCCGACAGTGCTTCTCGAGGCTAACGATTCAATACGTAATATGCAGGATAGAATTTAATATTTATCATGTCAGGGACTTTCAAAGAATGGCGGAATAATAGTTCTATTCTCTTGAATTATGCACAACTACGTTTAGCTATTTAATTGTTATGCAGGATTGCTAATAATTTTGAATTCTTCTTATAATGTCCCAACACTCAGATATAACAAGACTGTAAATTTTAATTGGTTTCACCAACATGGGTGGCTTCATTTTGAAATGACCTTTGTATCTGTTTTTCCTGTCACAACTCTTCTGAACGGTCCAATAAAAATGGATGTTGTCTAATCCGACTTTGGATAGTGTATTAGATCAAGCTTTAAACTCTCACTTAGTTCTGTGTTCTGCATTCCCAAGGTGAAAAAATTCCTCATGTACCATTCTTCCCACTTATCCTTTACGGCTTTCCCTTATATATAGTATCAAACAATGATTGCTTCGGATAGTGTTAAAAGTTTCTTCAAAACTTGCATTATCATCAAACACGTATGTCCATGCACTAAAATCTGCAAGAAGAGACGGTTATTATTAATCATTAACATCAGACTTGTGCGTACCTACATAATTGTTTGTCCACATTTTGCAAAATGTGAAAAGTACATAGGCGATTTGGACTTCTTGAAATACATGCTCTATCACCATTCTGGCCGTTCCAGCGTCTTGATCGTTGAATATAGTCCGAAGGTTCTTATTTACGTCTTGAAATAAATATATCAAAAAATCAAAAAGAATTATGTCCCATCATTTGGTAGGAAGCACTAAAATATCTCTGAAATGATTGAACCCAGCAAACCCTCCAAATGGAATATATTCCTCATTTGTTCCTAAAAGTAGCATCAAATCTCACACCATCGCCAAATTTTAGATAGTCCAGCCCAGAGCTAGCCTAGCTTGACTGGCAAACTGAACGGTAAATGGAATGGTCTCGATTTCCGGCAGGCCCGATCAAATATTAGTTCCTATTGGCGCTTCGTTTGCGAATAGTTCTTGTGACCCCGACGTGTATAGATAAGATTACCTGATCCACTTATCCTTTGGCTAACCAACTCATAAGCTATTTTTGGTCCAATTCCCAAGTCATCGGTATTTCTGATTTCAATGTCCTATACTTCAGAGATTATTCGTTGAGATGGAATAAGATGGTGTACTTATTGCAATTGAAGCATGTGATTGTCTATAGTAAAAAAAATCAGGTATTTCATAACTTCCTACTTCTCAGTCTATTGTAAGGTCTCTTTCGTCTACACACATCAAAATATTTTCTAGTTTTAGCTTGAGGGTTTTTATATGGATGGTCTCTTTTGTCTACTACCTTGTGACCCACTTTGAAACCAGTGTTCACACTAGCTTCGGAGTCTGTAGTACTACTATAGGACTAGTAATCGTGTACGTGCAAATGCACGTATTGATTAATGCAAAAATAATGTTGCACATATTAATTTTCATTCAGTTTTCCAGCTATATAATGAGTACACATAAATTTCCAGTGATAAAAAAAATGTACAATACTATCAAGCTTGTTGTTCCCTGTTTCTTGCCTCGAAGGTTTTGTCTTGTTACAACATTCCATCAAATACAAAAGATACTAATAGACAAGTCTTTGCTTGTCGAAGGAAATTGCATAGCTAAAAATAATATATATGCAGTACAAACAATATATTGATAGAAACCAGAACTGAATTATTTCAAGTGTTCATGGAACACAACACCCATTTCTGCACTTCTCTTGGGGCTGCGAAAATGAAAACAAAACAAAGAGGCTTATTCCAGTCTGGTCAGGAGATCATATTTGGACTACAAAATTGAAACCCTAAGTTCGAACTGTCGGGAAGTCCATGTCTCCCTAATAACAAGAAGACAATGCAATCTCACATCTTCTCAACGTCCCGGATAAAGAAACTTCATAGTGTAGCAAAAATTTGTTTGCTCCATCGGCAATCGCATAGATGCAGAAAACAAGTTGGCCAATCCATCAGCATGAAGAAAATTCACATTGTTAAGAATTTGAATGGTAGAAAGGCAATTTGATGAAAGTGATCAAAATGAATGCACATGGTAAACCCTATAGACAAATCTAACAACTTGCGATGAACACATAGGCCAAGATAGCAAAAACAGTGAGTCCATCAGAACATTTTCTATAACATCAAATGAGAAACATAGATTGTAACTCATACAAATAAACAACCTGGTAAAGTTTCTGTCGGCTGGTCATCTAGATTTACCTATCAGCATTTTTTCTACAAATTAATCGTGTTCTAGATAATTGTCTTCTTTTCACAGGAAATGCTAGCTTGCGATAATGTTCTGCATAACCTTGAATCCACTGCATATTTTTTACAGCTTGAATCCTCTGTATCCGAATAATGCATAGAAAAACAAATTATACACTTAACCTGGATCGGTGATGGTAAAGCTACGCAATGGTAGAAAGAAATATCACTTCACTCTTCAGTTTCATTCATACAGTAAGCTTAGTCAGATTATTTCCCTTATCATAGATTCATTTTGGCTTATATAGAACAATCTAAGCACAAATCTAAAAGCTGAGAGAGGACTTACCGATAAATCATAACAAGCTCAATCGAAACATGGAAATTGCAAAATATCATAGCAAAATGTTTTTAGCAGAAAAAAATCCATGCTAATTTAGAAGATAAAACTCAACATTGTTCAGTTATGGTCATATGTCAATATATATAATCAGTAAGTACGGAAACTCTACCTATTATTAAATCTTCCTTCAGTAAGATCCCTCCAGTGTTGTGAACACAACAATATAGAAGCTAGAATAAGAGAAAAGGATAATTAGGAAAACCGCAAAAAATAATCACACCGCTGCATGATCTTGGAGAAAACAAATGTGAACACCACATAGCGAGGAAACTCTCTTGATGAATATAATACTTATTGTTTAATATTAAGATGTCCTCGACAGCGGCGACGGCGGCACCTCCGGCTAGAAGAGGTGGCACAACTCGGGGTGGGTGAGCTATGGCATCGAGCGAGTACATGACTCTCCCGACTATACTTACATGTTCTGCAGCACTCACTGTCAAACAAATATATATTAAGATTTCAGGTCATCAACGCATACATGTAATTCGAGAAAACAAACTCATGAAATAAACTGATAAAATGATGGACAATATAAAACTTAGACAATTGCAGTTGTGAGGTAATCAGGAAAAGATGCAAGCAGGTCACATACCAGGGCAGTGGCTGTAGACAACCTCCTAGGCTTCTTGTCCTATCTTTTTTCCTCACAAGCTCCACATAATCACTTCACTGAACAAAGAAATGAGATCACCTATTGATAGTTAAGCATGATTTCCTAATCATCAACTCACTTGTTAGGTTAAAAATATTTATAAAGATGATTATTAGATCAGCATGCCTTGTTTCTTGCCATATTGGTGGCAGTTGGAGGCTGATACTTGTGATGTGCAGTTAAATGATTTAAGGGGGACTTGATTTGATGCCTATGTCTGACTATATCCGGCAATGGATACTGAATAATCGCATCATATTTTGAGATAGCAGTAAGGTGGCATTATCATAATACTTTAGCTTATTTACCAGATTACATTAGTTGCAAAATATTTACCTATCTACAACAGGAAATCCTATCTGTATCAGTATTGATGGAGCTAACACTAAACAGTATAATCAACATGCGTAGTTGAGAGCCCTCTTCCTCTCATTCCATGTTATACATGCTTTTATCCTGAAGTTAAGTTCTAATCAACAGTAAAGTTGGTGGTGTAGAAAAAGCAGGATCAGGTGTATACGTCCAATTTCAAACCACAACAGGGCCTACAAGGAGGGAATTAGCTAGGAAACGGAAGAAGCCTGAAAGGTAATCTTGATTAATTCTAAAATGGCAGACCATTATGGATGCCGGTGAGCTTCCTGAAAGAACGTGAATATTGTTCATCGCAAAAATTCAGAAATTTGTCATTCAGTAATGGAGCACGCACATGCTAGCGATCCAGACACAGAACACGCACAAGCAGAACACCCACGCAGAGCACGGACGCACACAGTGGTAGACACACGCGGAGAGGGGAAGGAATCCATACCAGAAAAAACCAAAGGGAGGCTCGCTCAGCTGGTTGGGGAGGCAGAGGTCCGCCGACGCGTCGAGCCGGAGGTCCGTCATTCCGCTGTCATGTCGGGAAACAGGTAGAGGCGGCAAAAGTCGAGGCGGGGGTCCGCCGGCGCGTAGAGAAGGCGGTCGCCAGTCAGCCGGCACGTCGGGAAAGAGGTGGTCGGGCGGAGGTCGTCCGGCGTGTGGAGGCGGAGGTCCACCGGTCCGTCGGCCCGCCAAGTCGCCCAGGCAGCGTGCGAGGATGGTCGGGGTGGGCAGGGGCCGTGCGGTATTTGCAGACGGCGACGAGGACGAAGGAACGCCAGGGCCCTCTGCTGCTGCTGCGGGCGCCGACGAGGATGGGCTATTCCGGACGGCGGCGACGACAGAGGGGCGGCAAAGGAGCGCTGGCGGCGGCGCGTGGGTGGATGGTGGCCGTGTTCCTTTTTTGGTGAACTGTTCGCTTGAGGTGTGCGCGCGTGGATGGTGGCCGCGTTCCTCTTTTTTTAACTGTTCGCTCGAGGTGGGGAGCATGCGCACGCGATGGGAGAGCGGCGGCGGTAATGGCATGGTGGGTAATTAAAGCGTAAAACGCGTTTAGTATGCTGGAGGGATGTAGACCATCAGATTGCAGGTTTCGATGGATAGGATGATCTGGTTCTTCGCCCTCTCTTTCTTTTATAGTGGTAGTAGATAGTAGATGAAGTAGAATATATGTGTGCATGTCCTGTTTTCGATTTGCATGCAGTGGTGGAGTGCCAGCAAAGATAAAAGAAAAACAGTCTCGGGTCTACCCAGCATCGACATTCGATCAATTTCAACCAGTGATGCATTCCAAGGAGTTGCCTGTGTATGTCCATTTTTATTTGGCCGGACGATCATGAGAGGGAGGCTCATCGAGTGAAGCTTTAAAGAAAGGAGACGATGAAAGATAAGAGAGGGAACGAGGGGATGTGAATTTTTGGGACATGCGGCTACGCGATGCCGTAATCTGAGACGTCCCGCTGCGCATCAAGATGGCTACTTAATATAGGCCCATTTGTAATACCTGACGCGTTGATCACGGACGCACCTGAATACGTAGCGTTATACATCTCCTCTTCTCCATCTGCTTTCCAACAGGGCAAGGCTTGGAGCGAGGGGCATGCTTAATGATGTCTGCCCACCATCAAAGATCCGTTATGCCATCCCCTGTGACGAGGGCTGCTACGAGATGAGCATGTATTCGTACGAGCATTAATAGCATCTGGCCCACTCCTGTGATGGCTTTTGCAGAAACGGAGTTTAACAGGTTAGCCGGTTAAAGCTATACTTGATCTGTGGTTTTCGGTTTCTTTTGGGTACGATTCAATGAGCCCACCTATAATCATCTCTCTGTTGCCTCAACCCCTAGCATGTCGACAATTTTTTGGGCAACTTATGGATCTGGATGCTTAAGTGGAACGTGGGAGATGCCTGTTTACATCTCATGTGTTAGAATTTTCCAGCCCGGTCTCACATTCCTTCTTTTGCTCGATTAGTGCAGGAAAAGCAAAGCAGATGCCTGACCAGCGAACAACAAGTGCTGAAAGATTAACCACCCTGGAAACGGCCCTAACCTGATTTTCAAAAATAACTATTGCACTCATTTAAAATACACCCCACTCTTTGAAAAAACAGATTACGCTCACTTCACTTAATTCAAACAAATAATCACAATTATTTTCAAAGGAAAAAAATTCATTCGTTTGGAACAACATATTTCGCTCGTTAAAAAAAACAGACTCCACTCGTTCACTCGATTCAAACAAATGTTTTCAATTATTTATTTAGAATGATGTACTTCATTCATTTATTTCACTCCTTTAAGAAAAATAGATTCCACTTCTCTGATATTCAATTCGGGGTCAGGCCCATCTGCACCCGGTGAACAGTAAAAATAAAATAAAAAAATTCAAAAAAACTGATTTTTTTATCTAAGATACTTGAGTGCGCCAGTCAATGCAAAATTTCATGGCTAAATTATATTCCAGGAGCTCATGGCAAAAAAGACAAAGTGAGCTTCGAACAGTGTTGCTTTCAAATATTTCTCATAGATACGAAATTTGTCTCTTTTGCCGACAGCTACTAAAACGTCTGAACTACACGAAATTTAGCACGGACTTCACGAATACAAGCATCTAGCATCACAAGAAATATTCATTTTCTTTTACTATTTTTAATTATTTTACTATTCACCCGTGTTGCGGATGCACCCAAGAGCCAAAACGCCGCTCCCATTCCACTCATTTCACCTGATTCAAACAAATGTTTTCAATCATTTAAAAACAATTACACTTGTTTAAAACAACATACTCCATACTTCACTCATTTCAAAATACAGATTCCACTCATTTCACTCAATTCAAATGAATAATTTCAATGATTTTTGAAAAGAATGATTTCATTCGTTTAGAACAACATATTTCACTTGTTTATTCCACACTCCTTTACAAAATTAGATTCCACTTGTTTGACTCAATTCAAACTAATAATTTCAATTATTTTCAACAAAAATGATTTAACTCTTTTCACAAAATAGATTGCACTCGTTTCAGTCAATTGAAAATGAATAATTTCATTCATATTCAAAATACAGTGATTTCACTCATCTAAAACAAGATAATGCACTATTTTATTTCACTCGTTTCAAAAGGAAGATTGAAAATATTCGCTATGTACCGGTACCCGTGCACTCATTTAAAAAAAATCCGCTCTTCTAAAAAAATAATTTTACTAAAATAAACTTCAACTACTCAAGAAAACATGTTTCGCTCATTTCAAAAGAATAAGGTCGCTGCAATCAAAATCAGATTTCACTTGTAAGTGTTGTTCTAAGCAGTTACACTGAAATAGGTTGAGCGAAATAAGTGAATTTAAACATGTTTGAAATGTATCCTAAATTAGTCTTGTTCTAAGCTACCCAAAAATGTGTGTTAGGTTGTTCAAAAGATCACCGTCATATGGTTTTTGGAAGAAAAAAAGTGGCTTAAGGAATCGAACTTACCAATAGGAGGATGGTTTCCATTGATCATCGGTAATATTGGCTAACACTTGCAGTACATTGTATTGAGAGACGATAAATGTTTATGTCAGAATATTTAGTCAAGCTTGTTTAATGAGAAGTTACTCTAGTCTCTAGCCAGTCCAACTAACCCAAGGGGTTTCCGCTGGGTGATGTCAAACATAAAAGGCCCTGAACTGTTTCCATGAAAACTTCCTGGGTGACTTAATGAGCTGCAGCTGAGGGGGTCCTGGTCTTGCAGGCCCGACTTAATTGACGTATGCTCAAATGCACTGCTCGTTTGAATGCCTGACCCTGCCTTGTGGGCCATCTCTTGGCGAGGGCGTAGGTAATATGAATGCAGAATGCTTTGTAGTATACAACACATCAATCTCAGTATACATGCTACTCGTATTTGGACTGCACGAATCACATGGGAATGAGCGGGCCTGATACCGACCGCGTGTGGCACCATGTCCACTCGTGATTATTCGGGGAACGAGGGTGTTAATTCACCCCCATTGATCTTCTTGTGGACCCACTTTGCTTACGTAGGAGTGTTTTTTTGTATTTCAGCTTGCACTCACATCTAGATTTAGGCCTTTTTTGGTTCATAGAATGGGATTATCATAAGAATAGGAATCTTGTAGGAAATGAGATGACATGTATCTCAAATTCTATGACTTTTCTATTCCTACGATTTTTCTACCCTATGAACCAAAGGAGGCCTGAGACGGTATGGTAGTCTTAACTTCTAACATGAGTACTTCCATTGCCCAGCCTAGAGCTAGCCTAGCTTGACTGGCAACCACGATAATAATGAGACTGGTGTTCTCTTTTGCTAGTTGTGTATTTGTTTAAATTGGCTTTTGAGGCATCGGGACAAATCGTATCCACAGAAAGCACACTGCTAGTGCATAACCAGCTGCCAGATCAACTGTTTACACTAGTTTCATTGTTTGAAGTATTACTAGAATGCGTTCGAATACATGCATGGTGAGTCATACATTTCAGAAAAGGGTTGGAATGTTGGCTATGATTAAAGAAGAAGTAGTCTCGTATTGACACAATTGCAGCTTTTGGATCTGATGTAACTTCGGCAAGGGAAACTGCTTTGCAGACGACAAAGGCATGCACGACAGCTGCACGACGGGAGTGCTGGCCATCTGGTACCATTTTATGATATGGATGAACGAACTGATATGCACTGTCGTGCAGAAATCATCTAGAAACCATTGTGTGTATAACAGCACTATTCCGCAAGTGATGCATGCGAAGGCACTAGATGTGTTTCGTTGCCTTTTTGTACTGGTTCGGAGAAAAATCTCGACGATCAAGAGGGAGACTCACCGTGGTCAGCCACAGTCTCAAACATTGATGAATGCCAGTTTTTTCTTTGCCATGTACTAGTAATAAGAAAAACAGCTTTTTAACTTTTTGAAAGAATATCATCTGTAATGTATGTACCACTATTTATTTCCTTCTGTAATGAGGAGTAACAGAAATCAATTTGTCAATCTGATCATTTTTCGATAAAGGGTGGATTTTATTGATTCAAAGTGAAGCATCAAGTAGATACAAAACACAATGAGTACACACCCGGCCTCTGCATAGCTAGGATGCACACAGCCAACACCAACGCACACACACAAGAAAACACACCGGCAAATAGCAAAGTCATACAAGACCAAATTTATGCCTTAGCGAGAAAAAAACCCGAATTGATAAAAACAACGGTCGACAAACTACGAAAACATCCATATCTGCACTAGCCTTCTCTTGACACCACAGGGACAACAAGATTCTTCAACAGCAACGCCTTCAAGAAGGAAATGACGCTAGGTTTTTCAACCTGAAGAACAAGTCCGAGCATATCCAAGAAACGCCTTCAATAAGGCAACGATGCAAGAACATCATCATTGCCAGGTATAACCAACTCGGGTCTGACCTAGGGTTTTCACCCCGGAGCTCAAGACCAGGTACTCAAGCAGCATCACCACATCGAAGTCAAACATGTGTTGTCGCCACCACTTTTCTGCGATCCCAGCAGCTACCCACATCGAGCCTCCGCTACACATATGTACCTTCTGCATCAAGTTGCATCCATAAATTGCCTTACACCATCATCAAAGGTGAACTGGTAGGAGGGAGGGCCGCCAAAACCCACAACGGGGCCTTCTGGTTGCATCCCACAATTTTGGCGGTACAAGGTGCCGGCAGCAGTCATCGAATCTAAAGAGATCCCCCGATGTCCACCACAATCTGCAGCTCGAGTGACCGGCCAGTTTTGTCACAAGGAGAAAACCACGCAAATCCAACACCCGATGGCGTTCGTCGATTTGATAAGATGCGACAACTACCAAGAAGAGGAACAACCCCAAACCTCACGGAGCTGCCGCCGGGAGAGCCGCCTGCACCACCGCCACCATCGTCGTGCCTCGAGGTACACAAACCCCAGCCGCCTGCTAGGTCCAGATCTTATCCAGACGGACAGCGCCCAACTCCAGTAGCGACGACGCATCCCACCTGATGCCGGCCACCATGCTCCAGGGCATGAAGGAGCCCAGCCCGCTGGTGGTAGATCTGGATCACGAGCAGGGCAAGAGGACCCCAACAAGGGATGCATGAGGCCCCGTCGAGCGTTGCGCCAGGGTATTCTGGCTGCCACCCGTTGGATCCGTGAAGGAAAGGGCGGGGCGGTGCCGGAGAGCTCGTGTGTCGTCGCGGAAGGGCCGAGCGATGGCGGCGACGGGACGAGCGTGAAGGAAAGAAGAGGAACTGTAGAAGAGTCCCGCCGCCGCCTAAAACCGTCAGGGCTTTGCCCCGCGGCGCTGTCGTTGGCAGCGGCGAGGGAAAGATGGCTACAGGCCGAACCAAGGGCGGCGCGCGACCATCTGGTGCACGGTCATGTTGGAAATTCATATGGGCAAGCAGGGTTCCACCAGCGGTAAAGAATTTTGCATGGCGTCTTGTGACAGATTCGTTACCAACCTGGCAAAGGAAAAACAGAATTGGTCTTTTGTCGGCGCCGCCTCCTCGCAGCGCCGCTTTTCTTCTATCTCACTCACAACTCTCACTTGTGTTTATCTCCTCTCTCAAGAACACACACAAGGGAAAGAAGACTCAACACATACACGCACACATACACCAAGGAGGAGCACAAAGCTTTGCCCAGAGTCTCTTCTCCTTTGTGAACGCAAAGGCTACATGTTTCCTACATGGAGAGTGGATTTTCGGCTCCCGGGTGCCTAGACACCCCCTTATCTCAACCATTCATTCAAATATGGTGTCTCGAGATTTGTGCGTCACACTGTAGCTAGCAGAAGCATTAGCAGAACTGTTGCTTCATTAAGCGTATGCATAAGAACAAAAAAACAAACAAGCTGGGCCTGGTCTAGCGTTGCTTTTCATGGGCTGGTTCCACCTAGAAAACAAAACATGACAGATGAGACCATGGCCTGCTAGAATATAAAACAACGACGGGACGTGTCGCCATCAAATCCCTCGGCCATCCAGTATTTTGCCCATCAAAAAAAAGGTATTTTGCCCCAAATCCTTCCACCCTCTCTGTTCCCCATCCGGGTAAAAAATTGCAACGATGGGCACGGGATAAAAAATCCAATCCGGTGTATACGGGTAAAGTGGTACCTTTTGGCTAGTCGGGTGAAATAATGCGACGAGCTTTGACTCATCTAGTGGCTGAACAGTGACCTAGCTAGAAGATGGGGCTATGCGTTCTTCTGACAAAGCTAAATGAGCAAGCTGAAAGGAGAAAGAAATCTCATGTGAGGCCGCTGAGCGCATGCACCGTCGTCTCTTTGTGCTGTCACTTCAACGAGACGTCCTGCCAGGCTAGTCCTGCCAGCCTTGTCTCACCTCCCGTCGCTCTTTGTCTCCTTAAATAAAGCCTAATTAGCCTGGTATTGCAAAGATTCTACACCTGTAAAGTAACTGGCACGAATCTTGTACTCGGCGAACGGACGAGATAACCGGGTGTCGGGACACCCGGGTTCCATCACACCTTTCCGTTCCTACATGTTGACCTGATCATAGCAACTGCTTAAGTGGAAGTGATCTTTTTGTTCTTCCTGCTAATATAATGCATACATATTTGAACTGAATTGGTTGTCTTACATTACATATGACCGTGGAAATATGATCTAATGTTTCTGTGAACATTTATAATTTTTCTTACCATGGCTATCACTAAATCGTTCATCACTATTCATACCAAGGAGTGTGTTTAGTATGTTTGTGTTGCTAACCCTTGTTGAAGTCAGCGTCATATTCTTTCTTATGTTTGTTGCTTGCATACAAGGCCCGCCGTGTGGTTTTGAATTTATAATTTTCGTGTCTTAGTAATGTTGAATCCAGTTTAAATACGATAGAATGAACTTTTAGTTTCTCATAGCATATTGGTTTCGTTGGATATTTTTATCTCATGTCATCTTTTTTAATGATGGCGTTCTGTATTCATACGTAGTGGAATGCCGCCTATGCTAAGACAAGAATGAGTCTTGTGTCGACGCATCTTCGGCTTTGGGTCCGCTGTGACTTCGGCCAGCGCTGGATGTCAAAGCCGTGTTTCTCCAGGACTTGGCTCCCCTGTCTTGTAGAAGGATGTAACTTCACTACTTGCATCCTCAGTAACGTTGGACGTCCTTTCGTCTGCTAGCTGCCATGGACGTGCTACCCGAAGTAAAAGATCAGAGAAAAAGAGAACGAAGCTGCTACCCTGAACTAAAACAATAGAGAAAAGGAGAACAAAGACCTGTGCAATAAACATTAGAGAAAACTGCTTTTATGCCGGACAGAAACATCCTAGAAAGGGTTGTGGTCCTTCATGAAACGCTCCATGAAATTCATATGAAAAAATTAGACGGTGTTGTTTTCAAAGTGGATTTCAAAAAAGCGTACGATAAAGTTAAATGGCCATTTCTTCAACAGGCCTTGCGTATGAAAAGTTTTGATCAGGCCTGGAGACACCAGGTAGAATTTTTCACGCAAAAAGGGAGTGTTGGAATTAAAGCGAATGTCGGCATAGGTCACTACTTCCAAACACATAAGGGCCTGGGACAAGGAGATCCGATGTCACCTATTTTGTTTAACATAGTAGTCGACATGTTGACGATTCTAATAGAAAGGGCTAAGGATGTTGGTCAAGTAGGTGGCCTGGTACCTCATCTAGTTGATGAAGGTATGTCTATCCTATAGTACGCCGATGATACTATCATCTTCATGGAGCATGACTTGGCAAAAGCAAGAAACATGAAGCTTGTGTTATGCTTATTCGAACAATTAACCGGATTAAAGATTAACTTCCACAAAAGCAATTTGTTTTGTTTTGGAAGAGCCAATGAGGAACAAGAGGCGTACAAACAATTGTTCGGGTGTGAATTGGGGGCCTTACCTTTCATGTATTTGGGTATACCAATTCACCGTCGTAAGCTAACAAATAGAGAATGGAAGTGCATTGAGAATTGATTTGAGAAGAAATTGAGCTGCTGGAAGGGCAAGTTGATGTCATACGGGGGCCGATTAATTTTCATTAATTCGGTTGTCACAAGTATGCACATGTTTCTCTTGTCTTTTTTCGAGGTACCAGTTGGAGTTCGGAAAAGACTAGACTTCTATCGTTCTCTCTTCTTCTGGCAGAGTGATGATCTGAAGAGAAAATATAGACTCGCTAAATGGGATATTATTTGTCGACCGAAAGACCAAGGGGGTCTAGGTATCAAAAATCTTGAGGTGAAGAATATATGTCTTCTCAGCAAGTGGATGCATAAGCTATCTGTAGAGATGGATGCCACATGGGCACAAATTCTGCATAATAAGTACCTTCACTCCGAAACTGTCCCAGGTGACAGTGAGGCCGACAGACTCGCCTTTTTGGAAAGGAATGGTGAGAGTTAAATAAGTTTTTTCAGTAGGACAAAGTTTATCGTTGAAACGGTACCTCTACGAGATTCTGGGAGGATACATGGCTAGCGGAAACATCCCTCGCGCTTCAATATCCTTCTCTTTATAGCATTGTTCAATGGAGAGACGCATTTGTTGTGACAGTACTTCAGTCTACTCCTCTCAATATTCACTTAAGGAGAACGCTAGCCGTAAACCGTTGGGAGGCTTGGCTCCATCTTGTGAGACGACTGATGGATGTTTAGCTTTCTCAATGACCTGATCAGTTGTGTGCTGGAAGCTAACTAGGAATGGAGAGTTTACGGTGAAATCCATGTATCTGGATGTTATCAACTCTAGCTCTATTCCTAGTTCAAAACATGTTTGAAATGTCAAAGTACCTTTGAGAGCTAAAGTGTTTATGTGGTTTATACACAAACAAGTCATTTTAACTAAGAACAACTTGGCAAAACGCAACTGGACTGGATCTACTAGATGTAGTCTTTGTGATCGGGACGAATCCATCAAACACCTCTTTCTTGACTGCCCGTTGGCAAAAAAATTATGGCGGACAGTTCACATAGTCTTCAATATTACTCCTTTGAATAATATCAACACGTTATTTGGGACGTGGCTTGACGGGATAGATTTCAAAACAGCGAGACACATTCGTGTAGGAGTATGTGCTTTATTATAGGCAGTCTGGAACTACAGAAATGATTTGGTCATTTTTTGTAGGTTATCTTCCGAGCCACTGCGTTGATCCCTATGTGGTCACTACTCACTCCGACGGAGGCCAGGGAGCGTTTGGTTACTGGATCTATCCGATGGGAGATGGTAGCACGGGCTATTTTCAACCGGTTTGGATAAAGGTTATGTAATAGGATAAGCAATTCGTTTTCTTATCTTTTTTGCCAGCCCGTTGTGGCTTTACTTTTACTCTTCTGCTCTTTGTGAGCATTTTTGGTTCTTTTGTTTGAGACTTCAAGACCTCTATTGAACTTATTTGCTTATTAATACATATGGCTATCACTAGTAGAAAAAGGGCCATTTGTCCTGGTTCATAAGGCCCATCTGTCCTGGTTGGGAAACCGGGACTAAAGGATCGTTACTAATGCCCTAGGCCTTTAGTCCCGGTTCTTATACTAACCGGGACAGATGGGCCTTCACGTGGCCGCTCCGGCGAGCCCAGACACGAGGGCCTTTGGTCCCGGTTGGTAGCACCAACCGGGACCAATAAGCTTCCATGCGTCAGCATTTCAGGGGCTGGATTTTTTTTGAAAGGAGGTGGTTTAGGGGTTTTGGGGGTTAATTTAGGTTGGTATAGGTAGCTAATAGAGAGACGTGTCCTCTCTTATCTCCGTGCTACTACTACTGCTATGCCTAAACATGACTTAGATTGAAGTGAGGTAACATGTGGTGCATGTCAAAAGTAATACTAATCCTAACTTGATCAAGTTTGGGTTGTACTACTTTCGACATGCACCACATGCAGGTTGCCCTCACTTCAATCCAATCCATGTTCATTTCACCCGCTGATATATAATAACTCTTCATGCTCGCATCATGCATCATCATATATAATAACAAGTCTACTAATCATCATCATACAACTTCTACTTGTTATTAATAACAAGTCATACGATCATCATCCTCATAGTCATCGAACCAACCCTACTTAATTGTTCTTAGCACATGATCATCAGTATTAGGTAGGACCTAAATACCCTCTTTAAGGTAAAATAGCATAAAACAATATAGACTCTGACTCTCCATTATGGAGAATGGAGATCATCCTGTCTCCAATTCTTGCGCTTTGCTTCCTTTTGCTTCCAAGAACCTCCTTACGACTGTCCATACATTTTTTCCATCCTTTGATTTGCATGTCTTCATTCCTTTTAGAAATCTGGTATGGACAGTTGAGATTCGTAGGATGACCTGGCTATATGTTCAAAACATTAAGGCTACCTTTCTGATACATCAAATGAGGCACACAATTCTCTGGGATTATCTGTTGAAAAACATAGTAATAACTTCATAGTTAGCAATGATGTACTAGTTTTAGAAGTATGCAAAATATGCACGGATGTCGTAATAGTAAAAAATCTTACCAGGGTATCTCCATGGTAGTTACCATAGTTCAACACATGCACTAGTGGCATGTATTGACCATAATGTTGAGGAGTTTGATTGTAGATATTGTAATTCTCAATGTCAGTACAAAATCCGACCGGATGATTTTTCTCCTTGTAAGTTAATTCGGAGCCGTCGGTGTAGTGGGTTTTGTCTACCATCTCCCGCACATTCTTTGAAGAATTAAAATAAGCTGTCAATGGAAATAAACTGTCAACTATTTTGAAATAAACAATATAAATTAGCTAATAACTATGTTTGAGAAACTCACATAGCGGTAGAATTGGAGGCGTATCAACAAGGACCCAAATGTCCATATTGTCTTGCTCGATTTCAGGATCACCAAGATCCATGGTGACAAGCATACCCTCATCAAAACCATACATCTTGCAAAGTGCTACCCATTTTTTGCAACCAAAATGGGTTACGCTCTCAGAATTGTATAGCTTTACTTCAAAATCCACATCATAATGAGTCCTTCGGTGAATTTTCTTTGTTTCGGAACTTTCATGGTCTTCAAAACCCATCCTCTCCAAGACATAGCGCCTTGCATGGCATGGGATAAGCTACTCGAATTGTAAAAGATGAAAATTACACGTTGAAATAGTTGTAGTCATGCTTAATTACAAAAAACACTTGTCGTCGTTACGTACCGTTTCAACATCGAAGGTCTCCTCGAGCTTAATGCTGAAGCACCGATCATCGTCCAGGTGAGGCCTGTTGCACAGACCTTGATCGTCCTGGCACCAGCTGCACTCCCTCGGGAGACTTTCGTCGTTTGATGACGACATTTCCTACATTCATAATTCAAAGATTAAAATTGTACAATTAAATATATGTACTACAAAAACTAAATTAGATCATTATTATTCATCACGGGTTGACTATCGGTCTGTCGAGTCTTTTCTTGAAAACTCTCAGCTCATGTATATATTCGACTCTCGGTGATGCTCGCTCCTCACTTCGTCCCCACGTGCATTACACCAAAATGTCTAGCACACGGGAACGAAGGAGAAGCGACCCCCACGACAACAGTCGGGATTCTTCGTCCTCTCATATATATATGGTGGAACTCTCCCTCACTGATTCCTCTCTGACATTTGTGACCGTCGATGATGGTCGTTACTCCTTCTTCCCCTAGTGCATAACAAAGGTCTAGCACCCGGAGAAGAAGGAGAAACGAACCCCACGACAACAGTCGGGATTCTTCGTCCTCTCATATATATATGGTGGAACTCTCCCTCACTGATTCCTCTCTGACATTTGCGACCGTCGGTGATGGTCGTTACTCCTTCTTCCCCTAGTGCATAACAAAGGTCTAGCACCCGGAGAAGAAGGAGAAACGAACCCCACGACAACAGTCGGGATTCTTCGTCCTCTCATATATATATGGTGGAACTCTCCCTCACTGATTCCTCTCTGACATTTGCGACCGTCGGTGATGGTCGTTACTCCTTCTTCCCCTAGTGCATAACAAAGGTCTAGCACCCGGAGAAGAAGGAGAAACGACCCCCACGACAACAGTCAGGCTTCTTCGCCCTCTCATATATGGTGGAGACTCGACAGACTTAAAGTCAACCCGAAATATCGTTTAATTATCTTTCTAAAAAAGGATTTTGCTGGTCTCACCTCGAGGTCGGAGGGGGTCGGTGATGGGGATGACGGCGGGGATGATGGAGGGGGGCTCCTAGATTTCTGCGAAAACAAAAACCATATAAGCTATCAACTAAGCATATGCATACGCCTTGCATAGTGGTCTCCAATTTTAGCATTTAAAGTAGGAGTAGTTTTCCAATTTGAGCATTCAATAAGCAAAATCAAATCGCAAAATAAAGTAGTATTCAAATTAGGATGCATTCAATTATAAGAAAAACTGCATCATCTCTTGCGTCCGTACATCGTCGAATATTATCACTAATACACCTCGAATACTATCATACATATAACATCGCTAGTACAGCTAGAACCGTAGCGCCCGATGGGTATCGGCACGGGCGATTGACACCCAAAGAGAAGGAACCATCATAGGATCGCTCAAGTGAGATCCGTGAAGAACCTGCCAGGTATTGTCGAACATGCCCTCCAACGCAACCATGTAGCGACGGATGTGCTCGTCCACCTCGCTGACACGGTGACGTACCACCTCCGCGGTGTCTGAAAGCCTCTGCACCGTCACTGGCCCACGCGACCGCCACCAAACAAGGATCGGGTCAACGACGGGCTGGCTCCTCACCAACCTACGCCCCCCTGGACATGGCCCCTCTGATCAAGTCGGCCTCCTACATCGAGTCGACGACGAGGATGCGGGGTAGGCATCGTCGACGTCGATGCGGGAATAATTGCTTTAACTAAAAAAATTAACTAGTTCTATTAATTTTCTTGCTAAAAATAAACTACTTCTATAGTAAAATAAACTAGTTCTATTAAATCAAGTAATTCAACTACTAAAAATAAACTACTTCTATATATAATAAAATAAAGTAGTTTTATTAAATCAACTAGTTCAACTACTAATTAATTAAGCACTTACTATAAATAAAGTAGTTTTATTAAATTAACTAGTTCAACTACTAATTAATCATTTACTATAAATAAACTAGTTTAACTAGTTCAACTACTAATTAACCACCTCCGCGGTGTCCGGAAGAAGAAAAAAAGAGGAGAAGATCGAAGAAAAAAAGAACAAAAAAAGAGGAGAAGAAGAAAAAATAGAATATTTTTTCCTCTTCTTCCTCTCCTCTTCTTCTCCTTCTTCTTCTCCTTCTTCCTCTCCTGCTTCTTTTTGTTCTTCTTATTCCTTCTTTCCTTCTTCATCTTTTCTTCCTTTTCCTTATTTTACTTTTCCTCAACACTAACATAAAATGCACTAAACTAAAATCGATATCTACTAACAATCTAAATAAAAAATTAATACATATATATGGAAAAAGAGGGGCTCACATCGGGGGCGGGCGGCGAGGGCGGCGGCGGCGGGGGGCGGAGGGCGACGACGACGGCGACGGGGGGCGGCGAAGGGGCGGCGGAGGACGGGGGGCAACTGATTGTGAAATTTTCACAAGCCCAGCTTATATACCCAGAGCATTGGTTCCGGTTCGTGGCAACAACCGGGACTAATGCCCCCCTTTAGTCCCGGTTGGTGCCACGAACCGAGACCAAATGTCAGTTTTCGGCAGCCCAAAAGGCGGGAAGCGGCGGCCTTTGGTCCCGGTTGGTGGCACCAACCGGTGCCAAAGGGGGGCATTCGTACCGGTTGGTGCCACGAACCGTTTCCAATGCCCCCCTTTAGTCCCGGTTGGTGGCACCAACCGGGACCAAAGGCCTCGTTCTGCCCGTGCCCAAATATTTAGTCCCACCTCGCTAGCTGAGAGGGGCGCGCAGTGGTTTATAAGCCCCACTGTCGCACCCCTCTCGAGCTCCTCTCCATTGCAGGCTTTCTGAGCCTAATTGTCACTAGTATGACTGATGGGCCTACTAGGCCTTCTGCGGGCCTGAATCCTGACCCATGGATGGGTTTCTAGTCGTACTTAAGCCGTTGAGGCCCAGTAGGTGGCATTTTTTTTACGTTTTCCCTGTTTTTGTTTTCTTTTTTGCTTTATTTTTTTTTGTTTCTACTTACAACAAAAAACGTATTTATTTTATTTTGTTTCTAATTACTTACTTATTATGTAATTTTGCTATTAAAATTTCTAACAAAAAAAGTTCTTTATGAAAATTCTTTTAGCTTTTAATTATTTTGAACAGAAAATACTTTGATAATTTTAGTTGCATCAATTTTATATGTAATTTAGTTTCAATAATACTAGAGGTTGCTTATAATGTTTTGAATAGAAAATACTTTGATAATTTTAGTTTCATAAATTTTATTTATGTTTAAAGTTTATTTTATTTTGTTTCTACTTATATATTTTATTAAATTTTATATTATTTTGTTTCTAATTACTTATTTAATTTATTTTATGATAATTCCTTTTGCTATTAAAGTTTGTAACAAAAAAGTTTTTATGAAAATTCTGTGAACTCCTGACTTTTTGTGTGTTCAAAATGCACCATTGAGCTATAAGCCACATCATCAATAAAATTCTTTTTGCTTTTAATGTTTTGGACAGAAAATACTGTGATAATTTTAGTTGCATAAATTCTATATAATTTTAGTTTCAATAATACTAGAGGTTTATAAAATGCAACATTCAAAGCATTTCAACAAAACATTCAAAGCATTTCAACAAAACGGACAATCTGTTTCGAGATATCAGGGTTTCATACGGAAACTCGTCTGTTACAACATGCATTTCAAATAAACTAGGAAAATGTTGAAAGTTGGCATGGTATCATCATAATAGTTGTGGAGAGAAAGTCTTCCCTTTTTCTTTGCTTGTATGCTTTGCTTATTGCCCCGTAACCATGGATAATCTTCATCATTTATCAGGATGCTTGGGTCAGCCTTGACTTTGAAGGGAGGAATTTCATGAAACTTTTCATAATTTTCGGACATGTCTGTCTTGCCCTCCACTCTCATGATGTCTCTTTTTCCTGAAATAACTATGTGGCGCTTTGGCTCATCGTATGATGTATTCGCCTCCTTATCTTTTCTTTTTCTCGGTTTGGTTGACATGTCCTTCACATAGATAACCTGTGCCACATCATTGGCAAGGACGAACGGTTCGTCAGTGTACCCAAGATTGTTCAGATCCACTGTTGTCATTCCGTACTGCGGGTCAACCTGTACCCCGCCTCCTGACAGATTGACCCATTTGCACTTAAACAAAGGGACCTTAAAATCATGTCCGTAGTTGATACGTCTCCAATGTATCTATAATTTTTGATTGCTCCATGCTATATTATCTACTGTTTTGGACATTATTGGGCTTTATTATCCACTTTTATATTATTTTTTGGGACTAACCTATTAACCGGAGGCCCAGCCCAGAATTGATGTTTTTTGTCTGTTTTAGGGTTTCGAAGAAAAGGAATATCAAAGGAGTCCAAACGGAATGAAACTTTCGGGAACGTGATTTTCTCAACGAACAAGACCCAGGAGACTTGGACCCTACGTCAAGACACAAAAGAGGAGGCCACGAGGTAGGGGGTGTGCCTACCCCCCCTCCCAGGCGCGCCTTCCACCCTCGTGGGCCCCCTGTTGCTCCACCGACGTACTCCTTCCTCCTATATATACCTACATACCCCCAAACGATCAGAGATGGAGCCAAAACCCTAATTCCACCGCCGTAACTTTCTGTATCCACGAGATCCCATCTTGGGGCCTGTTCCGGAGCTCCGCCTGTTGGGGATATACCCCACGGTATGACCCGGTTGGATGTATAACCCTGCCGGACTTGGTGACTCACTAATGACCCGCCCTGACTGGACGACATACTAAGTGACCCGCCCGATCCTGGCGACTTATGGGTGACCTGGCAAGCGGATCAGAGGAGCGACAAGACCCGGGGGCCCAGGAGGCTCAAGGCCCAGAAGGCCGGCTTACGTTATGGTAGGCCGGCTTAAGACAGAAGGCATGAGGAATATTTCCTTTACGAGGAAGCAAGACCCGTACTTGTATCCGACTTGTAATAGAGAATAAGTTAGTTCTAATCCTAATAGGACTCCACATGTAACCCGCCCCTCTAACTTATATAAGGAGGGGCAGTGCTCCCCAAGAGGGACAGACAAGAAGAAATAATCTCTAGGGCTAGACACAAAGAGCCGGCTTACTGGCGACTCCCTCATGATCATAATGAGACCTAGCCACAAACAACACGTAGGGTTATTATCGGATGATGTTTCCCGGGGCCCGAAGCTGTCTAAATCCTCGTCTTGTGTGTTGCGTCTCTCGATTCCGCTCAACCCCTTCAAGCTACCACATAGATGCGTTGGCCTCGCGACTAAGTCCTTACATTAGGACATCTGCCATGACAATTTCATGACAGTTGGCGCCCACCGTGGGGCATGCGCACGGTGGTGTTGAGTTCTTGGAGGGATCTTTTCTAGGGTTTCGAGAAGTTTGCAATTTTCCGGATGAAAAAGAACCGGTTTGAAAAGATCAGCCTCCAGATTTATGATATGTGAAAGAGAAATTAGAGTTGCAAGCCGCCTGCTGCCGTCATCTTGAGGTTCATCTGAAGAAGTTTTTTGAGCCGCCGAAACCAACAAGGATCAAGTTTTTGCGGCGACTTACTAAGAGAGCGGCTCGATGAATCTGCCGACTCGCTTAAAGATCAGGGATTCGCCAAGTACTGTTTTATCTAAAACCAAGAGATTCCATGGTGGATTATTGGCTGTGTATACTGACAAAAACATCAAGAGGAGTTTTGCAAAAAATATTTAGATAAAGATTTTACAATCCACGAGATTGAAGTCGAAGAAGAAAAATAGGGTTGACCCTGAGCCGCCGACACCAGTCGTCGTACGATTCAAGGAAATCCGATCAATAAAAGTTTTGAGCGTGAGCCGGCAGCAATCCGTCAAGCCGTCCAATCGCCAAGTCGCTGAGACCGTCAGTTTCTGTTGAAATCTGATTAGGCGTACTATCCGGAGCATCTACGTGTTATTTCCTTTAACATATACAACAATCTGAACCCAGCCGGCTTCAACGAATCCAAGTGCTAGTCACGTAAGGAAAATAGCATGATTTGCCTTACGTAAACATACATGATTCCAACGCCTGATCGATTTGACAAGTCAACGCCAAGCTTGGACGAGGCCGCGGACTTAGGCTCGGCTTCCGTTTTCATCTCTGAGCCGCCATAACTGGGTGCGTCTCTGACGGCCGCCCGTCCAAGTGGCCCTGCTGAACCGGCACCTCTCCAACTCGCTGAGGCTTCAGCCGCGCTTTGCCGCCTCTTCTCCACTCCACACGCAACTGCCCCGGCTCACGCCTCTGCTTTACTCCGCGTGCTGCCTTGATTCGCTACCGCCGCCTCAAGCTGTCCTGGCTGCAGCGCTGCCTCGCTGCGAGTTGCCACTCCCGCCGGTTTCCGTCTCTAAACCGCCAGCATGGACCCCCGACTTGCTGCAAGCTGCAGACTGTTTCTCCTGCGAGCCGCTGTCCCGCGTTGAGCCGCTGTTTGCCTTCGGGTTGACTCGTTTCTTCCTCGAGCCGCACCGCGCCTTGCCAGTTTTGCTCCTGCTAAAGGCCGTTGTGCCCCGACCTCACTCGCTCGGTTGCCACAGCCCCTACGTCCGCCTAAGTCGCCGTCCGTGGCCGACTCGCGGAGAATCGCCGCTGAAGAGCCGCCCTATCAAGCTACCCGGCGCTTCATCCAGATCATCCATTGTACGGATAAACCAGGTGATATCTATCCGTTCAAGTTTATTTTATTAAACATATTGTTTTCATCAAAGAACAATTACTTTGGTCTGTATATTTTTATGTGCAGCAAAGGTGGTGCCATGTTGTGCCTATGAAGTGTACGTCAGTACCATCACGCACCGGCGTCTGCGCTCGAATACTGATGGAACAGGTGTGCGCAAGTCGCTGCCCGTGTAGCTTAATCTACATCAACCCGCCGGAGCCGCGTTGAGCCACCCTTGCCGCTTTGAGCCGCCGGGGTTATATTAAGTCGCCGGTCTACCTGAGCCGTCGGAACTATGAGTCGCTAGTCTGCCTGAGCCACCCCTGTCACGTTGAATGGATCATCCATCATCCGAACAAAATAGGTGATATCCATCTAAGTTTATTTTATTAGCACCTGTTGTTTTTGTTAAAAAACAAGTTTATCTTTGCCTTGGTCTGCAATATTGTTTATGCAGGGCAATTATTTATGACAAATAGCGATATTATACCGCGGAGATGGAGGCACGCCAACATCTTTTGGCACAGGTGGTCGTCGTTACTCAACGGACTCCCGCGCCGGCTTACAACGTCGTGGCCGTCTCTCGCGACCACGCCGGCTTACAACAAGAAGGACAACTTGCCCGTCTGCACCGGCTTAGAACACCACGGCCGGTTCATCTGTCTATGCCGCCTCTGATGTTACGGTCGTCTTTACCGTCCGTCTCTCGTGGCCTGGTCTACATCAACACACCGGGCCACACCTGTCTGCATGAGCTACTTATTGAGTATGAGAAGTCACTGCTTGGGAAGCCGGTTTTCTTCCAACAAATTGGAGGCAAATTATCATGTATTATCAGCCACCGTCTGCACTGGATGGCTCAATGGGCAGGCGCACAAATCGCCGCCACTACAGTTTGATTAAGCTCCAAAAGAACCAGTTGGAAGGAACCATTGGCCGAGTTGCTGACGCGGCTCATACGGGATCATTTATAACCCGCCGCAGTACCTCAACCTTCTGTGGATTCACATCGCGTTATCAACGCTAATGATATACACCTTCTGCTATGGTCAAATATGGAGAATCTCAAGCCAACTCTTCGAGTCATCTTGAGACTCGAGGGCTACAATGGTATGGCTCAGCAAAATTAGCCGGTTTCAATGAATTCAAGAACTCCGGGTCATTGAAGGGAAGATAACCCGGCCCCGGAGGCTACTCTTTATTGGCGAATATTTAAAGGCCGTCAGAAAAATTTCCGGCTCAAAATGAAGATTCTGGTTTAAAATATAGCTCAAGAGACATCTCTCTCCCGCAAAGTTTTGAAGCTGTCAAATCCGGTTCAAAATCCGGCTCAAGGTAAATTTGTCTCTCACAAAGTTTTGAAGCTTTTAAATCCGGTTTAAAGTTTCGGTTCAAAAAGATTTAAATCTCTCGCAAGTTCGAGTTCTCAGAAAAATTAAAGGTTGCCAAAAGAACTTGCTGCCATGATGCGCAGTTCAAACTTGGATATCATGCCTTACGGCTTATCTTATTATGATCACTTGGGGGCTTCCTGCTCATCGAGCATAGCTATCAATACCCTATTGATCGGCGCAATGCCAAAATTTATATGGTCACTTGAGGGCTTCCTTTTCAAACATAGGTCATATTCGAACCAAAGAGAACATAGCTGTCGATACCCTTTTAATTGGCAAACTGCCGAACCTACTTGGGGGCTTCTTGATCGTATCCGAATCATAGCTCAACCCCTTTGGGAATCGACGTGGATCGTATTCGAATCAGCATCGTTAAACAACTCTCAAGGTCATTTGGGGGCTTCCTGTTCAAACATAGGTCGTATTCGAACCAAAGAGAACATAGCTGTCGATACCCTCTTGATCGGCATCGCCAAAGCCATTGGGGGCTATATGATCGTATTCGAATCTTAGCTTAACCCCTTTGGAACGGTTTACTGATCGTATCCGAATCAGAAGCCTCAAAAAGTTTTATTCTGTCTCTGGTAAAGTTTATTGCAGCCACAATTACTTAACTTGAGACCTTTTTGGGATTATATCTCAAATATATATAAGTGTTTTATGCTTAACCCGGCTTGACTTTTGACTATAAGTCGCCAGCTTATGACAATCATCATCTATGTGGAAGCATTGGCTTCTAAGGATTGGGTTATCACCCTTACTGCACAGGTCATGTAAACCGATAGTACAAATTCAATATCACAGTGGTTATATGTGAGGTATTATGACCCGCCCTGCGACAAACCGCCAAGGATTCTTGTGATCTACTTGTGTGCAAGGTAAGACTACATTTGGGTCGTTACCCGCCCTGGCTCTTGACGTTAAGTCGCCAGGTTATATGTTGTTTAAACTCTGTGTAGGATTTGCAGAATTATGACTTATATAAATGATTCAGTCCAAGCTCATCATTGAAATTGGTGTCTCAAAAGGGTTATCAATTATTGATTTTCTCAAGGGCTATAGGCCACCGGGTTACAAAAATTTTGGCTTACAATGAATGCGCATTAAGTCGTCATCGGCCAAGAGCCGCCAGGTATTTAAACTCCGGATTTACTTGTCAACCGATGAGGTATTCAAATCTTTAAATAGCCAAAACTGGCTGGATTTTCATGATGACATTGAATGATTGAGGTTTTCATATCAGGTTATACTATTCAAATCTTGAATAGCCAACATGGCTGGATTTCTATTGTGATTATCAATAACCAGTGTTATGATTGAGGTTTTCAAAGTCGCTTTAGCGCAACGGCTATTATTTGTATCAATGGATATGATTTATTCTACAATGGAAGGAATAGTCCCGAGTCGCTGCAGGCTTACGACCCGGCACTTGGGGGCTACATTATTCAGATTGGGATTATATCAAATATGCAAGTCCCATGTCACTGCCAGCATGCACCATGGCACTTGGGGGCTAATGCAAAGTCATCTTTGCTCAATTTATTGAAGACCCGACTCATCACATTCTAAATGAGTTGGCCCTTGGGGGCTACCAATTGCTCCTGTCAAAATTTCAAGGTACACAAGCATTAATCCATTATATTGAACGGTCCACTATTCAGTTGGTGGAGTACAAAGCTCTTAACCTTGCGGACGTGGGTTCAAGCCCCATGGTGGAGACTATATTATATGATGTTATTATCAATTATGTACAAAGTCCTAGCTCAGTATTATCTTATTAAGCCGGCCCTTGGGGGCTACACATTGTTGTTCAAATTTACATGGTTATATCTACAAAGTCCCTGCTCATTATTGCATAATGACCCGGCCCTTGGGGGCTACACTGGTTGAAGTTTTCATGAGCATAAAGCAATTACAAGTCCCAGGTTGTTGCAAGCATGACAACCCGGCACTTGGGGGCTACATGTGTGGAATATTCAAGATTGCAACATTTATTGGAGCAAGTCTTAAACCATCACTTTGTTCTGCTCAAGACTTGGGGGCTACAGGTAATATGGATATAAGGGAGAAAAATCTTCAAATTATCAGTTTTGAGCAAATCAGGAGGATCAATTACATAAACCGGTGTCAACAACAATTATGACCCGGCATCGTCTGTTCTATAATCCGGAAGTTTTTGGGTAATGATAAACCGGCAAGTTTTACATCTTCAAGCCGGCTGAATATCAGATAAGTATTTGAAGACCAAAATTATTTGACCCGGTGCCTTGGAAGCCGACTCAAGTGGATTATTCTTCACAATATTTTTCTGTGAGAAACCAACATCAGCAGATTGAGTATGAAGCTAGCTTATTTGACCCGGATTTTATAGATGAAGGAAATGACAATTGGACTTAAGGATAATCAGGTCCCGTCTCAGGAGAATATTTAATCCGGAGCACAAGGAATTAAGGATGATCAGGTGCCGGCGTACAAGAATTTTTAACCCGGAACACAATCTGTCAAATTTGTTCTTGTGTTTGTTTTACAGATCAGTTTAACATGGATAAATCCAAATTAAACTTGGGGGCTAATGTCGGGGATATACCCCGTGGTATGACCCGGCTGGATGTATAACCCTGCGGGACTTGGTGACTCACTAATGACCCGCCCTGACTGGACGACACACTAAGTGACCTGCCCGATCCTGGCGACTTATGGGTGACCTGGTAAGCGGATCAGAGGAGCGACAAGACCCAGGGGCCCAGGAGGCTCAAGGCCCAGAAGGCCGGCTTACGTTATGGTAGGCCGGCTTAAGAAAGAAGGCATGAGGAATATTTCCTTTACGAGGAAGCAAGACCCATACTTGTATCCGACTTGTAATAGATAATAAGTTAGTTCTAATCCTAATAGGACTCCACATGTAACCTGCCCCTCTAACTTATATAAGGAGGGGCGGCAGGGCTCCCCAAGAGGGACAGACAAGAAGAAATAATCTCTAGGGCTAGACACAAAGAGCCGGCTTACTAGCGACTCCCTCATGATCATAATGAGACCTAGCCACAAACAACACGTAGGGTTATTATCGGATGATGTTTCCCGGGGCCCGAAGCTGTCTAAATCCTCGTCTTGTGTGTTGCGTCTCTCGATTCCGCTCAACCCCTTCAAGCTACCACATAGATGCGTTGGCCTCGCGACTAAGTCCTTACACTAGGACATCTGCCGTGACAATTCCACGACACCGCCGGAGGGGGCATCGATCACGGAGGGCTTCTACATCAACACCATAGCCCCTTCGATGAAGTGTGAGTAGTTCACCTCAAACCTACGGGTCCATAGTTAGTAGCTAGATGGCTTCTTCTCTCTTTTTGGATCTCAATACAATGTTCTCCGCCTCTCTTGTGGAGATCTATTCGGTGTAATCTTCTTTTTGCGGTGTGTTTGTTGAGACTGATGAATTGCGGGTTTATGATCAAGTCTATCTATGAACAATATTTGAATCTTCTCTGAATTCTTTTATGTATGATTGGTTATATTTGCAAGTCTCTTCGAATTATCAATTTGGTTTGGCCTACTAGATTGATCTTTCTTGCAATCGGAGAAGTGCTTAGCTTTGGGCTCAATCTTACGGTGTCCTTTCCCAGTGACAGTAGGGGAAGCAAAGCACGTATTGTATTGTTGCCATCGAGGATAACAAGATGGGGTTTTCATCATATTGCATGAGTTTATCCCTCTACATCATGTCATCTTGCTTAAGGCGTTACTCTGTTCTCATTAACTTAATACTCTAGATGCATGCTGGATAGCGGCCGATGAGTGGAGTAATAGTAGTAGATGCAGGCAGGAGTCGGTCTACTTGTCTCGGACGTGATGCCTATATACATGATCATACCTAGATATTCTCATAACTATGCTCAATTCTATCAATTGCTCAATAGTAATTTGTTCACCCACCATAGAATACTTATGCTCTCGAGAGAAGCCACTAGTGAAACATATGGCCCCCGGGTCTATCTTTATCATATTAATCTCCTACTACTTAGTTATCTCCTTTGCTTTTTACTTTGCTCTTATTTTACTTTGCATATTTATCACAAAAATACCAAAAATATTATCTTATCATATCTATCAGATCTCACTCTCATTAGTGGCCGTGTAGGGATTGACAACCCCTTATCGCGTTGGTTGCGAGGATTTATTTGTTTTGTGCAGGTGTGCGGGACTCGCGCGTAGCCTCCTACTGGATTGATACCTTGGTTCTCAAAAACTGAGGGAAATACTTACGCTACTTTGCCGCATCATCCTTTCCTCTTCGGGGAAAACCAACGAAGTGCTCAAGAGGTAGCAAGAAGCATTTCTGGCGCCGTTGTCGGGGAGGTCTACGCAAAAGTCAATATACCAAGTACCCATCACATACCCTTATCTCCCGCATTACATTATTTGCCATTTGCCTCTCGTTTTCCTCTCCCCCACTTCACCCTTGCCGTTTTATTCGCCCTCTCTCTCTATCCTCCCTCTCTTTCTCTATTTGCCTCTTTTGCTCGCTTGCTTTTTGTTTGCTTGTGTGTTAATTTGCTTTTTTGTCAAGATGGCTCTACCTAAATTTGGTGATCTTCGTCTTAAAAGGTTAGAAGAGATTGAAAGCAATGTCAGGAGTTTTATGGTTTTGCAATTTGAACATAATAGTTTCTTCAGAAACGAGCTTAAGGAACAGAAAAGTTTTATGAGTTTTATGAATAAAGAGCTTGATGATATGTCTAAAGAATTCGATGGTTTAAGATCCCAAATTGATCATCTTGAGAAATTGACTGCTGAAATTTCGGATAGGCATGCTACCTTAGTTAATAGGATGGCCGCTAAACCGTGAAAATAAAGATGAAGATCTAAAAGTTATTGATGTATCCCCTATTAAATCTTTGTTTTGCAATATGAATCTTGATAATGATGGGACTGAATATGATCCACCTTTACCTAGAAGGTGTTCCAAGAATTCGGGATTTTTTGATCTTGATGCTAAAATTGATAAAAGTGGGATTGAAGAAATTAAAACCCTAGATGTTGCTAAACCCACTATTATGGATTTCAAGGAATTTAACTATGAAAATTGCTCTTTAATTGATTGTATTTCCTTTGTTGCAATCCATGCTAAATTCTGCTAACGCTTATAGTCAAAATAAAGCGTTTACTAAACATATCGTTGATGTCTTGATGCAATCTTATGAAGAAAAACTTGAATTGGAAGTTTCTATCCCTAGAAAACTTTATGATGAGTGGGAGCCAACTATTAAAATTAAAATTAAAGATCATGAATGCTATGCTTTATGTGATTTGGGTGCTAGTATTTCCACGATTCCAAAGACTTTGTGTGATTTGTTATGTTTCCGTGATTTTGATGATTGCTCTCTAAACTTGCACCTTGCGGATTCCACTATTAAGAAACCTATGGGAAGAATTAATGATGTTCTTATTGTTGCAAATAGGAATTATGTGCCCGTAGATTTTATTGTTCTTGACATAGATTGCAATCCTTCATGTCCTATTATTCTTGGTAGACTTTTCCTTAGAACGATTGGTGCAATTATTGATATGAAGGAAGGAAATATTATATTCCAATTTCCATTGAGGAAAGGCATGGAACACTTTCCAAGAAAGAAAATTAAATTACCTTATGAATCTATTATGAGAGCCACTTATGGATTGCCTACCAAATATGGAAATACCTAGATCTATCCTAGCTTGTTATGCCTAGCTAGGGGCGTTAAACGATAGCGCTTGTTGGAGGCAACCCAATTTTATTTTTATTCCTTGATTTTTGCTCCTGTTTATTAATAAATAATTTATCTAGCCTCCGTTTTGGTTGTGTTTTTTGTGTTTAATTAGCGTTTGTGCCAAGTAGAACAGTTGGGAAGACTTGGGGAAAGTCTTGTTACACTTGCTGTAAAAAACAGAAACTTTAGAGCTCACGAGAACTGCTGCCATTTTTATTTGGAAAGTGCTATTTAGTTAATTCTTTTGAAGATGATTAATATATAAATTCCTCACGTCCAGCAATTTATTTTAGAATTTTTGGGGTTCCAGATCTTGCGCTAGCTACAGATTACTACAGACTGTTCTGTTTTTGACAGATTCTGTTTTTTGTGTGTTGTTTGCTTATTTTGATGAATCTATGGCTAGTAAAATAGTTTATAAACCATAGAGAAGTTGGAATACAGTAGGTTTAACACCAACATAAATAAATAATGAGTTCATTGCAGTACCTTGAAGTGGTCTTTTGTTTTCTTTCGCTAACGGAGCTCACGAGATTTTCTACTTTGAGTTTTGTGTTGTGAAGTTTTCAAGTTTTGGGTAAAGATTTGATGGATTATGGAATAAGGAGTGGAAAGAGCCTAATTTGGGGATGCCCATGGCACCCTCAAGATAATATAAGGACACCTAAAATCCAAAGCTTGGGGATGCCCCGGAAGGCATCCCCTCTTTCGTCTACTTCTATCGGTAACTTTACTTGGAGCCATATTTTTATTCGCCACATGATATGCGTTTTGCTTGGAGCGTCTTGTATTATTTGAGTCTTTACTTTTTAGTTTACCACAATCATCCTTGCTATACACACCTTTTGAGAGAGCCATACATGATTTGGAATTTGTTAGAATACTCTATGTGCTCCGCTTATATCTTTTGAGTTATATAGTTTTGCTCTAGTACTTCACTTATATCGTTTAGAGCACGGTGGTGGATTTATTTTATAGAAACTATTGATCTCTCATGCTTCACTTAGATTATTTTAAGAGTCTTAAATAGCATGGTAATTTGCTTAAAATCCTATTATGCTAGGTATTCAAGATTAGTAAAATTTTCTTATGAGTGTTTTGAATACTAAGAGAAGTTTGATGCTTGATGATTGTTTTGAGATATGGAGTTAATAATATCAAAGTCATGCTAGTTGAGAAGTTGTGAAATTGAGAAATGCTTGTGTTGAAGTTTGCAAGTCTCGTAGCATGCACGTATGGTAAACATTATGTAACAAATTTGAAACATGAGGTGTTATTTGATTGTCCTCCTTATGAGTAGCGGTCGGGGACGAGCGATGGTCTTTTCCTACCAATCTATCCCCCTAGGAGCATGCACGTAGTGCCGAGGTTTTTGATGACTTGTAGATTTTTGCAATAAGTATGTGAGTTCTTTATGACTAATGTTGAGTCCATGGATTATACGCACTCTCACCCTTCCATCCTTGCTAGCCTCTTCGGTACCGTGCATTTCCCTTTCTCACATTGAGAGTTGGCGCCAACTTCGCCGGTGCATCCAAACCCCGTGATATGATACGCTCTTTCACACATAAACCTCCTTATATCTTCCTCAAAACAGCCACCATACCTACCTATTATGGCATTTCCATAGCCATTCCGAGATATATTGCCATGCAACTTTCCACCGTTCCGTTTATCATGACACATTCATTATTGTCATATTGCTTAGCATGATCATGTAGTTGACATAGTATCTGTGGCAAAGCCACCGTTCATAATTCTTTCATACATGTCACTCTTGGTCCATTGCATATCCCGGTACACCACCGGAGGCATTCATATAGAGTCATCTTTTGTTCTAGTATCGAGTTGTAATCATTGAGTTGTAAATAAATAGAAGTGTGATGATCATCATTTTCTAGAGCATTGTCCCAAGTGAGTAATTATAAAAAAAGAGAAAGTCCATATAAAAAAGAGAAAGAACAAATAAAAAATGATGAAAATGGGAGAAAAAGAGAGAAGGGACAATGTTACTATCCTTTGCCACACTTGTGCTTCAAACTATCACCGTAATCTTCATGATAGAGACTCTCTTGTTTTGTCACTTTCATATACTAGTGGGAATTTTCATTACAGAACATGGCTTGTATATCTCCATAGCCCATTGATTAGCCTCGTTGATGCGAGACTTTCTCCTTTTTTGTCTTCTCCACATAACCCAATCATTATATTCTATTCCACCCATAGTGCTATGTCCATGGCTCGCGCTCATATATTGCGTGAAAGTTTATAGGTTTGAGATTACTAAAGTATGAAACAATTGCTTGGCTTGTCATCGCGGTTGTGCATGATGAGAGCATTCTTGTGTGACGAAAATGGAGCATGACTAAACTATATGATATTGTAGGGATGAACTTTCTTTGGCCATGTTATTTTGAGAAGACATAATTGCTTTGTTAGTATGCTTGAAGTATTATTATTTCTATGTCAATATGAACTTTTGTCTTGAATCTTTCGGATCAGAATATTCATACCACAATTAAGAAGAATTACATTAAAATTATGCCAAGTAGCACTCCGCATCAAAAATTCTGTTTTTATCATTTACCTACTCGAGGACGAGCAGGAATTAAGCTTGGGGATGCTTGATACGTCTCCAACGTATCTATAATTTTTGATTGATCCATGCTATATTATCTATTGTTTTGGACATTATTGGGCTTTATTATCCACTTTTATATTATTTTTGGGACTAACCTATTAACCGGAGGCCCAGCCCAGAATTGCTGTTTTCTTGCCTGTTTTAGGGTTTCGAAGAAAAGGAATATCAAACGGAGTCCAAACGGAATGAAACCTTTGGGAATGTGATTTTCTCAACGAACAAGACCCAGGAGACATGGACCCTACGTGAAGACACAAAAGAGGAGGCCACGAGGTAGGGGGGCGCGCCTACCCCCCCCCCCCCCCCCAGGCGCGCCCTCCACCCTCATGGGCCCCCTGTTGCTCCACCGACGTACTCCATCCTCCTATATATACCTACGTACCCCCAAATGATCAGAGACGGAGCCAAAACCCTAATTCCACCGCCGTAACTTTCTGTATACACGAGATCCCATCTTGGGCCTGTTCTGGAGCTCCGCCGGAGGGGGCATCGATCATAGAGGGCTTCTACATCAACACCATAGCCCCTCCGATGAAGTGTGAGTAGTTCATCTCAGACCTACGGGTCCATAGTTAGTAGCTAGATGGCTTCTTCTCTCTTTTTGGATCTCAATACAATGTTCTCCCCCACTCTTATGGAGATCTACTTGATGTAATCTTCTTTTTGTGATGTGTTTGTTTAGACCAATGAATTGTGGGTTTATGATCAAGTCTATCTATGAACAATATTTGAATCTTCTCTGAATTCTTTTATGTATGATTTGTTATCTTTGCAAGTCTCTTTGAATTATCAGTTTGGTTTGGCCTACTAGATTGATCTTTCTTGCAATGGGAGAAGTGCTTAGCTTTGGGTTCAATCTTGCGGTGTCCTTTCCCAGTGACAGTAGGGGCAGCAAGGCACGTATTGTATTGTTGCCATCGAGGATAACAAGATGGGGTTTTCATCATATTGCATGAGTTTATCCATCTACATCATGTCATCTTGCTTAAGGCGTTACTCTGTTTTCATTAACTTAATACTCTAGATGCATACTGGATAGCGGTCGATGAGTGGAGTAATAGTAGTAGATGAAAGCGGGAGTCAGTCTACTTGTCTCGGACGTGATGCCTATATACATGATCATACCTAGATATTCTCATAACTATGCTCAATTTTGTCAATTTCTCAACAGTAATTTGTTCACCCACCGTAGAATACTTATGCTCTCGAGAGAAGCCACTAGTGAAACCTATGGCCCCCGGGTCTATCTTTATCATATTAATCTCCTACTACCTAGTTATCTCCTTTGCTTTTTACTTTGCTCTTATTTTACTTTGCATATTTATCACAAAAATACCAAAAATATTATCTTATCATATCTATCAGATCTCACTCTCGTAAGTGGCCGTGTAGGGATTGACAATCCCTTATCGCGTTGGTTGCGAGGATTTATTTGTTTTGTGCAGGTGCGAGGGACTCGCGCGTAGCCTCCTACTGGATTGATACCTTGGTTCTCAAAAATTGAGGGAAATACTTACGCTACTTTGCTGCATCATCCTTTCCTCTTCGGGGAAAACCAACGCAGTGCTCAAGAGGTAGCAGTAGTCAAGTTCCCATATGTCCACTATGTAACCATAATATGTGTCCTTTCCCCTCTTGGTTGCTGCATCAAAGCGGACACTGCTGTTTTGGTTGGTGCTCTTTTGATCTTGGGCGATCGTGTAAAATGTATTCCCATTTATCTTGTATCCTTTGTAAGTCAATACAGTCGAAGATGGTCCCCTGTACAACAAGTACAGCTCATCACAAACAGTGTTATCACCTTTGAGACGTGTTTCCAACCAACTGCTGAAAGTCCTGATGTGTTCACATGTAATCCAGTCGTCACACTGCTCCGGTTGTTTGGAGCGCAGACTGTTCTTGTGTTCATCGACATACGGGGTCACCAAGGTAGAGTTCTGTAGAACTGTATAGTGTGCTTGAGACCAAGAATGCTCATCCCTGCATATTATTGAGTCTGCTCCTAGCATGCCTTTTCCAGTCAGTCTCCCATCATACCGCGATTTAGGGAGACCTATCTTCTTAAGGCCAGGAATGAAGTCAACACAAAACCAAATGACATCCTCTGTTTGATGGCTCATGGAGATGCTTCCTTCTGACCTAACACGGTTACAGACATATTTCTTTAGGACTCCCATGAACCTCTCAAAGGGGAACATATTGTGTAGAAATACGGGGCCCAGAATGACAATCTCGTCGACTAGATGAACTAGGACGTGCGTCATGATATTGAAGAAGGATGGTGGGAACACCAGCTTGAAAATGACAAGACATTGCACCACATCACTCCTTAGCCTTGGTATGATTTCTGGATCGATCACCTTCTGAGAGATTGCATTGACGAATGCACATAGCTTCACAATGGCTAATCGGACGTTTTCCGGTAGAAGCCCCCTCAATGCAACCGGAAGCAGTTGCGTCATAATCACGTGGCAGTCATGAGACTTTAGGTTCTGGAACTTTTTCTCTGGAATATTTATTATTCCCTTTATATTCGACGAGAAGCCAGTCGGGACCTTCATACTGAGTAGGCATTCAAAAAAGATTTCCTTCTCTTCTTTGGTAAGAGCGTAGCTGGCAGGACCTTCATACTGCTTTGGAGGCATACCATCTTTTTCATGCAAAAGTTGCAGGTCCTCCCGTGCCTCAGGTGTATCTTTTGTCTTCCCATACACGCCCAAGAATCCTAACAGGTTCACGAAAAGGTTCTTCGTCGCGTGCATCACGTCGATTGAAGAGCGTACCTCTAACTCTTTCTAGTAGGGTAGGTCCTAAAATATAGATTTCTTCTTCCACATGGGTGCGCGTCCCTCAGCGTCATTCGGAACAGCTAGTCTTTCGGGACCCTTTCCAAATATTACGTGTAAATCAGAGACCATATCAAGTACGTGATCACCGGTACGCATAGCGGGCTTCTTCCGGTGATCTGCCTCGCCTTTGAAATGCTTGCCTTTCTTTCGACATTGATGGTTGTGATGGCCCAGGTACACATTCTTCCTGCATCTATCCAGGTATATACTTTCGGTGTCAGCTAAACAGTGCATGCATGCGTGGTATCCCTTGTTTGTCTGTCCTGAAAGCTTACTGAGAGCGGGCCAATTGTTGATGGTTACAAACAGCAACGCATGCGGGTTAAATTCCACCTGTTTGTGCTCATCCCACGCACGTACACCGTTTCCATTCCACAGCTGTAAAAGTTCTTCAACTAATGGCCTTAGGTACACATCAATGTCGTTGCCGGTTTGCTTAGGGCCTTGGATGAGAATTGGCATCATAATGAACTTCTGCTTATAGTGTGGCATGAAACCCTTATAAAGCAGGTGGGTGTGAAGGATTTTCTTGTCAGAGTAAGACCTCGTATTCCCACAATCAGGGCATGGACAACACATAAAACCATTCTGCTTGTTTTCCTCGGCCACTTCAAGAAATTTACGCACATCCTTAATGTACTCGGAGGTGTGTCTGTCACCGTACATCCATTGACGGTTCATCTGCGTGCATTATATATAATTATGTGTGTCAAAAGTAAGAAAATTAGACAAGTATCTATCTAAATTAAGATTTTTTTTATTTCTGAGAGAAGATAAGAACAAGAGGCTCACCACGGTGGTGCCGGCGACGAGATCGGCGCGGGCGATCCACGACGGTGAAGATGAGGACGGGGCGTGACGGACCACTAAACCTAGACAAATCTCAGAAAAAATGGAGCTCGGAGGTCGAGCTTCGAGAGGAGAAAGCTTAACCAGTGTGGCTCGGGCATTTCATCGAACACCTCACATGCATAAGAGGTGAGCTAGAGCACCAAAATGCCCTTCCTCGCCGGCCAGCAAAAAACAGAGCACTGTGGAGTGCTCTGCTCCCCGGCAATGAGGTATATATAGGCAACACATTTGTCCCGGTTCGTGGCTGGAACTGGGACTAAAGCCCAGCCTTCTGTCCCGGTTTGAGCCAAGAACCGGGACCAATGTTTGTGGGCCAGGAGCGAGGCCCATTGGTCCCGATTCGTGCCAAGAACCGGGACAAATGGGCCCAGACGAACCGGGACCAATGCCCACGAGGCCCCGGCCGGCCCCCTGGGCTCACGAACTGGGACGAATGCATCCATTGGTCCCGGTCCGTGGCAGAACCGGAACTAATGGGCTGGCCAGGCTCGAAGGAAAGCCCCTTTTTCTACTAGTGTGTATGCATCGTTCTAATGCAGAGGCTAGGGATCTCCCCCTTTTTGAAAAAAACAAAAAAGCTGGTATGGTAGGCTCAAACACAAATAAATAACATGGATGACATATGAAATAACTAGTACTTCAGCGGATTCAATGTGGTCTTAAATTTGACACTTACAACTCTGACGAACTTTCTTGCTGAACAGCTCGGTGCCATAAAGAAACAAGCCGCATTTTTCCGAAAGAAGTAATTAACCTAAGAAATGGAACACCACTTGGCATGAGTGGTAAGCTATCAGTAATCCTGAATTCATGGTGCCCACAATATATCTTTAGCCAATATGTCTCAAAATAGGATTTCATCGTGTGTTACAAATACAGACCAAACGGCCGAACGGATACATAGCGATGAGAAAATGAGTAGTGCATTTTGGAGACCGAGCTCCATGGAGCCTTTTATTTTGAAAAATTCAAAATTCATAAATTTCGGTTTAAAAAAATTACACATGTATGCAAGGATGTAAAGTGTATGTGTGAAAACTTTCAGGACGAAATACCTTGATTTGCGAGCTGCACAAAAAAACAAAATCATGGACTTTAAAGATGAACAGTACATATGCTAAAAAGCCCCCAATTTATCTTTTTTGTGTAGCTCACATTTTATTGTATTTTGACCTAAAAATTTGCACACATGTATATTATGTATCTCGCTACATGTGTATTTATTTTTAGAAATTTTTTAAACTGAAAAGTTCGAATTTTGAAGTTTTCAAATAAAGGCCTTCATGGAGCTCGGTCTCCGTTTGGCATTTTCGTGAGAAAATACTCTTACAAATCAAGTCAAAATAAAAAAACATCTGCAAAAGTAGCAAGAATGCCAATAATCTAAATCCAACAAGAGAACAGGATAGGCGACACCAACAAGTGAAAACTGAGACTACGGACAAGGAATTAGAGCATCTCCAACAGCCGCCGAACGCGCCACGCACTAAAACCTACTTTGACGCGCGCCCATCGCCTGTTTTGGCGCGGCGGGCAGCGCTGGCTCCAGCAACTGCGCTAAGATGTAGCACGCGCGCAGCTCCAACAGCGCGCAAAAAATGCAGCACGCGCGACTCGCACAAACAACATATGCATTTCAAATAGAAGCAAAAATGATCAAACTATAACAAAATAAATCAACAATAAATAGTTCAATTTCGTTATTACAACCCAAACAAATAGTTTATCGTTCAGTACAACAAATAGTGCAATAAACACAACAAATAGTTCATAAACAATAGAATGTCATACGCACAAATCATGCTCTTTGTCGTCCATGCCATGCCCACCACTCCTCAATTAGATCCTTCTGAAGATCATTGTGCGTTGCGGGACGCCGAATGGCATGATAGGAGGCAACAAAACGGGCCACCCTTTCAGCCCTCCGTCGCACTCGCACGGGATGTCCCAAGAGCTCATGTTGTGAGTAGTCTAAATCTTGGCCACGCTCATTCTCGATGATCATGTTGTGCATGATCACACAAGCGTGCATGATGTACCAAAGCATTTTTTGATCCCAAAATCTAGCCGGTCCTCTCACAATAGCAAATTGGGCTTGTGAAATCCCAAAAGCTCTCTCCACATCTTTTCTAGCCGCCACCTGAGCATTGTGGAAATCAAGATTTTTCTTACCTTCCGGCTTTTTCAACGGCTTCACGAAGGTTTGCCACTTTGGATAGATGTCATTCGCTAGATAATAGCCATAGTTGTATGTACGACCATTTGCTACAAACTGCACCGGTGGCAACTCACCATTTGCAATCTTACTCATCAGTGGTGACCGGTTGACAACATTGATGCCATTCAAACATCCAGGCATTCCAAAGAATGCATGCCAAATCCAAGTTTCTTGATCGTCCATTGCTTCAAGGATTATAGTGGAACCCTTTTTTGCCTGTGGAATTGCCCATGCCATGCCTTTGGACAATTCTTCCAACTCCAATGCATGCAATCTATTGAGCCAAGCATGCTAGGAAAGTCACAAGCTTTGTTCATCGCCAATAGCCTTGTGGCATCTTCAGCATTGGGAGATCTCAAATACTCCTCGCCAAACACTTGCACAATTCCGACTGCGAAGCGCTTGACACACATGATGGCTTGACTCTCACCCATAGCCAAGTGATCATCAACTAGATCAGCCGGGATACCGTATGCCAACATACGCAAAGCGGCTGTCACCTTCTGAAAGGTGCTATGCCCGAGCTCTCCAGCGGCATTCCTCCTTTGCTGAAAAAACGGTCATGACTCGCTAGTTTCTCTGCAATGCGCCTGAACAACTCAGTGCTCATCCTAAACCGGCGACAAAGTACGACTCCGCGTATGTGGGATTCTCCACGAAATAGTGCCTCATCAATCTGTTATGGGCATCAATCATGTCGCTCCAAATTTTCTGTCGACCCATAACCGAACCACCGTGCTTCGGTTTTTTATTGATATGCATAGCTAGGATCATTGCAAAATCCTCCTCTTCCATATCAAATTCTTCTTCGGAAGAATCATACGACGAACTCATCTACAATGTTCAATACTATGCTATAAAAACTAGAATCAACATGCACCAAATTCATGACGTTTGAGCAATACATACCTTGCAGGCGTTTTGTTGAACAACTTGCGGGCACCGAGCGGCAGCGAGCGCTCGGGCGTTGTTCGTCGGACAACGGACGCGCGCGAGGGGCGGCGGGACTAGAGGGGGGGCGGAGAAGCCGCCGCGGCGTGGGGATAGGCCGGGGAAGCGCCGGAATGGTCGCCGGGTGGCGTGGGCGGCGGCGCCGGTGCGGCTGGATGGGGGGTGGGAGTTGCGAGCGAGCGCGCGAGAGTCCAGCGCCCGGGAGCGGGAGCAGCAAATAAGCGGCGCGTGATCCCGTTTCGGCCCGCGCGCTGAACTAGATATGCCGCGCGCGCTATTTTTGCGCGCCCGCTGGAGCCACTATACCAGTTGCGCGCGCCCTAAAACGGGCAATTTTGCGGTGCGGCGCTAGTTTGGCGTGGCTGTTGGAGATGCTCTAAAGGTGCACCTCCTTGAGAGACCACCGGACACCGTTGCATCAAACACACCAGGCAATCATCGGCAGGAGAGGGACGTGTGCATTGTCTCCTTGGACCTGGAGCCCTGATCCTGCTAGTGGACAACAAGGACTGCTAACAGTGACAATGGAGACATGATGACCCACAAGTATAGGGGATCTACCGTAGTCCTTTCGATAAGTAAGAGTGTCGAACCCAATGAGGAGTAGAAGGAAATGATAAGCGGTTTCCAGCAAGGTATTCTCTGCAAGTACTGAAATAAGTGGTAACAGATAGTTTTGTGACAAGATAATTGTAACGAGCAACAAGTAACAAAAGTAAATAAGGTGCAACAAGGTGGCCCAATCCTTTTGTAGCAAAGGACAAGCCTGGACAAACTCTTATATGATGTAAAGCGCTCCCGAGGACACATGGGAATATCGTCAAGCTAGTTTTCATCACGTTCATATGATTCGCGTTCGGTACTTTGATAATTTGGTATGTGGGTGGACCAGTGCTTGGGTGCTGTCCTTACTTGGATAAACATCCGCAAATACAACAAAAGTATTAAGGTAAACCTAACCATAGCATGAAACATATGGATCCAAATCATCCCCTTACGAAGCAACGCATAAACTAGGGTTTAAGCTTCTGTCACTCTAGCAACCCGTCATCTACTTATTACCTCCCAATGCCTTCCTCTAGGCCCAAACAATAGTGAAGTTCATGTAGTCACGTTCACATAACACTACTAGAGGAGAGACAACATACATCTCATCAAAATATCGAACGAATACCAAATTCACATGACTACTAATAGCAAGACTTCTCCCATGTCCTCAGGAACAAAAGTAACTACTCACAAAGCATAAACATGTTCATAATCAGAGGGGTATTAATGTGCATATAGGATCTGAACATATGATCTTCCATCAATTAAACCAACTAGCATCAACTACAAGGAGTAATTAACAGTACTAGTGTAAGTGCATCTAGTGCCACCCCTAGTTGGTTTTGGAGTATTGACGACAAACCTGGTTGAGGGACTAATGTGTTTGTGAGAATTGCAGGATAACACATGTATAAGTCCCTCATTGATTCGGTTTTCCTACGGGAGATGACCCCTAAAAATGTATGAAGACATTGAAGTCAAAGGTGGGATGTGAAGACATTCACATTGAAGACTATGACAAGAGAAGACAACGTGTGAAGACTATGGAGCGCGAAGACTTAGTTGTTTCGTCGTTCTTTTTCTTCTTTGTTGAGTCATAGGAACCACCGTACTGTTAAGTGGGGTCCAAGTGAACCAGTCAGAATGACAGAAGTGATGCTTAACCAAAATCCTATGTCTTCGAGCGAAGACAATGAGAGCAAATCTTATCCAGAGCTGGGTAAGTCAGCTTTGCTTGTAGCTCAAGTAAAGTTGTCGTGTGTGTTTGAAATCTGACTGTTGGAACATGTGTCAATTCCTTAGTGACCCAGGGTCATTTCGGACAAATCAGGTCGGGTTGCCTAGTGGCTATAAATAGCCCACCCCCTACAGCCATAAACGGTTGGCTGCTCAGAGTTAGTGCACGGCTTTTGTCGTTTGAGAGCAACCCACCTCGAATCCTTTGAGAGATAATTCATTGCGATGATAAAGTCCTAAACACCCAGAGCCATAGAGTGTTAGGTATCACTTAAGTCTTCCTGTCTGTGTGATCTGAAGACTTATTACACTTGAGGACTGTGAATCCTCCAGCCAGTTAGGCGTCGCGTTCTGAGCATCCAAGAGTCATTGTGGATCACCGGTGAACGAAATCTGTGAAGGTTTGGAAGTCTACCTTGAAGACTAACCAGAGTGATTGGGCGAGGACTGGGTGTCCTTAGCTCAAGGGGAATAAGGTGAAGATGCAGTCTTCTGAGTTAAATCTCAGCCTCCCTAACCAGACGTACAGTTGTCACAGCAACTGGAACTGGTCCCACAAATCATTGTCTTCAACAAGTCACTTGTTTCATCCTTCCCATCCCTTTACTTACTGTTGGTCCTGGTGAAGTCATTGTATGATTGCATTATCTTTTGTCTTCACTGAGTGACTGCTTGTTCTGATTGGCTTCACACTATCTTCCTACCTGATCTTTACTGCCTAGTTGCTATTAGTCATTGTGCTTTCACTTCATTGAATACTTGACTATGGCTTGCTTAGTGTAGTCTACCTTCCGATGCATGGTAATAGGTTTATTTCTATCGTTTGTCTTCGAAACTTCCATGTTTTGAAGACTTTCATAAAAATCGCCTATTCACCCCCCCTCTAGTCGATCACTAGAACTTTCAATTGGTATCAGAGCAAGGTACTCCCTTGTTCTGTGTGATTCGGTTTAACCACCTGGAGTTTTAGCTATGTCGACTGCAGGGATAATCAAAGTCTCCAATGCGTGCCTAGTATTCGATGGAACTGAATATCCCTACTGGAAGAATAAGATGCGCATGCATCTTGAAGCCATTGATGTCGACCTATGGTATGTCGTCAAGAATGGCGTTCCCAAGGCTGGTGAAGGTGTCACCGCTGCTGATGTCAAGAAGTTCGTTCAACTAGACTCCACTGCCAAGAACATCATCTGTGGTCATCTGACCAAAGGACAGTATGGCCGTGTGAGTGCTTTGGAAACATCTAAGCTAGTCTGGGACTGGCTCTCCAAGGTCAACGAAGGCATCTCAACCCAGAGAGATCAGAGAATCAGTGTCCTTCGCAACCTCTTCAACCGCTTCAAGAGAAATGACAATGAGAATGTCTAGCTCAAGTTTGATCGACTCACTGACATCACAAATGAGCTTCAAGCCCTTGGCACTACTAAGATCACCAAGCATGAAGTCGCGAAGACACTCCTGAGATCACTTGACAGCTCGTTTGACACCCTAGCCCTGATGATTCAAGAACGTCCTGACTTCAAGACACTCGATCCGTCTGACATACTTGAGAGGCTCAACACACATGAGTTTCAGCTTTCTGAGAAAAGAGACATCTACGGTCCCAACTATGGGCGAACTCGTGCCTTGAAGGCAAAAGCTGTCTCCTCATCTAAAGAAGAATCTGACAGCAGTTCTGATGATCCTGAAGACATTGGAAAGGAGCTTGCTATGCTTGTGAAGAAGTTCCAAAAATTCACCAAGAAGAAAGGCTTCAGAAAGTCTTCACGATCAAGATCAAGGAATGATGAAGCTTCTGGTCATGACTACAAGAAGAGAACATGCCACAAGTGCAAGAAACCTGGCCACTACATCTCTGAGTGTCCGCAGTGGGACAATGAGAACAAGAAGAAAAATAAGAGCAAGGAGTATGATTCTGACGACAAGAAGAAGAAGAAGAACAAGAAATACTCAAAGTCTTCTTCCAAGTCTTCTTCCAAGTCTTCCTCAAAGTCTTCATCACACAAGAAGATCTCATCTAGAAAGGCTCGTGCGTTTGTTGGCAAGGAAATGGATTCAGAGGAGGAGTCCGCTTCTGAGGAGGCGGAGGTGGAGTCTGAGGATGAGTCCGATTCTGGCGTTGCGAGTCTGGCTACAGCATACGTTGCCAAGTCCATCTTCAACACTGAAGACAATGACTTCATCACCGACACCGATGCAAATGACAAGGACTACTCTGCTCCCACCTACTGCTTCATGGCATGCGGTGCCAAGGTAAACACACGCACTACTCACTATCAAACATCCAGTGAAGTGTTGGAAATATGCCCTAGAGGCAATAATAAATTAGTTATTATTATATTTCATTGTTCATGATAATCGTTTATTATCCATGCTAGAATTGTATTGATAGGAAACTCAGATACATGTGTGGATACATAGACAACACCATGTCCCTAGTAAGCCTCTAGTTGACTAGCTCGTTGATCAATAGATGGTTACGGTTTCCTGACCATGGACATTGGATGTCGTTGATAACGGGATCACATCATTAGGAGAATGATGTGATGGACAAGACCCAATCCTAAGCCTAGCACAAGATCATGTAGTTCGTATGCTAAAGCTTTTCTA